>NW_006408599.1:5045862-5047368 GCF_000296735.1 Chrysochloris asiatica | reverse complement strand
GGTGCACCTTAGTCTTCAAGCTGACATCTTTGCTATTCAGTACTTTAAAAAGGTCTTGTGCAACAGATTTGCCTAATACAATACATTGTTTCATTTCTTGACTGTTGCTTCCATAAGTGCTGATGATTGATTTAAGAAGAATGAAGTCCTTGACAACGTCAATCTTTTCTCCATTGAAAAGAATGCTGTTTATTGGTCCAGTGGTGAGGATTTTTGGTTTCTTTATATTGAGATGCAATCCATACTGAAGTCTGTGGTCTTTGATCTTCATCAGTAAGTATTTTAAGTCCTCTTCACTTTCAGCAAATAAAGTTGTATCATCTGCATATCATAGATTGTTAAGGAGTCTTCCTCCAATCCTGATGCCACGTTTTTCTTCATATTTCCCAGCTTCTCGGATTATTTGCTCAGCATACAAATTGAATAAGTATGGTGGAAAAATACAACCCTGTCACACACCTTTTTTTAATTTTAAACCATTCAGTGTTCCCATGTTCTGTTCAAACAACTGCCTCTTGGTTCATGTATGTATTCCTCATGAACACAATTAAGTGTTCAGGAATACTCATATTTCTTAATGTTGTACACAGCTTGTCATGATCCACATAATCTAAAGCCTTTGCATAGTCAAAAAAGCACAGGTAAACATATTTCTGGTATTCTCTGCTTTCATCCAAGACCCACTGGACATCAGCAATGATATCCCTCATTCCACTTCCTCTTCTCAATCTGGCTTGAACCTCTGAAAATTCTCTGTCAATGTATGCTTGCGGCCATTTCTGTATTACCTTTAGTAAAACTTTACTCGCATATCAAAGATATTATCCAATGATTTCTGCATTTTGTTGGGTCACCTCTCTTTGGAATGGACACAAATATGGATCTCTTCCAATCAGTGGGCCAGATAGCTGTCTTCCAAATTTCTTGGCATAGATGAGTAAGTGCCTCCAGTATCACCTCACTTTCTTGAAAGATTTCAATTTTTATTCGATCAGTTTCTGGTGCCTTGTTCTTTGCCTATTATTTCAATGTACCTTGGACTTCTTCTTTCAATATCTTTGGTTCTTGATCATATGCTACCTCTTGAAATGGTTGTACATCAACCATTTCCTTTTGGTACTATGACTCTGTGTATTCCTTCCATCTTCTTTTGATGCTTTTTGCATCATTCAATAATTTGCCCAGAGAATCCTTCAATAATGAAAGTCGAGGCTTGCATTTTTTCTTTAGTTCCCCCAGCTTGAGAAATGGTGAGTGTGTTCTTCCCTTTTGGTTTTCTAACTCCAGATCTTTGCCATTTCGTTTTAATATTTGACTTTTTCTTATCAAGCTGACCTTTGAATTTTTTCTTATACCTCCTCATTTCTTCCATTTTGCTATCTCTACCCTGGAAACACGTGTTTCCATCTCTACCCTGGAAACACGTTTCTGAGTCTCTTCTGACATCCATTTTGACCTTTTCCTTCTTTCTTGTCTTCTTAATGACTTTTTGCTTTCTTCCTGTAT
>NW_006408599.1:5040919-5045762 GCF_000296735.1 Chrysochloris asiatica | reverse complement strand
CCTGAACCTGCTTGGTCAGGTATTCTGTGTTGTTGTTGGCGGAGCTCTCTGCTATACGTCCACCCAATCCGCCATCTTGTTTGTTCTCCCAATAACAACAATCTTTATAGGAGCAGATCCCAAGGTCTTTTCTCTCCCAGAGCCACTGGTGGTTTCAAACCACTGACCTTTCAGTTAGCAGCCAAGTGCTCAATCATTTCACTATAGAACTCCTTTAATAAGAGTGGTTGTTGCTGTTGTTAAGTGCCATCAAGTAGCCTCCGACCCATAGCAACCCTGTATACGGTTTCCGAGGAGCAACTAGTGAGCTTGAATTACCGACCTTGAGGTTCAAACTGACTTTGCAGTCCAGTGCATTAATCCACAGTGCCACGCAACAATAATAAAACAGCTTTTAGAACAGGGAAAAATCTTCATGACATTGCTTGCCATGAAAAAAAAAAATGAGATTAAAATATGTCCTTCAAAAGATACCATTAAGAGAGTGAAGAGACAGTTCTCAGTTGGAACATGTATTTGCATTACTTCTAGCCAATAAATGATGGTTTCCATAATACACAAAGAACTCCTACCAATCAGTAAGAAAAACTCATATGGACAACACCAAAGGATATAGGGACGTCACAAAAAAGAATGTTTAAATGGCCAATAAGTACATCAAACTTTACTTCATTAGTCATTAAGAACAATGCAAATTGAAATCACAACAAAATACCATTGAAGCAAGATGACGAAAATAAATACATAAATAAAAACTAAAAAGATGGAAAACACTAGTCCTGAAACTCTCATCTTCGTAATCCCACCCTGTCATCTGTAGCTATGAGTCGGAACCAACATGAAGGCAGCAGTGTTGTTTACATATTTGTTGCTTTTTTTTTTGTATGAGTTACAAAGACTATGGCTAGAAGGACCATATTAATAACTAATTCACGCATCACACTGCTAGAGTGAGAGAGTAGCTACTAATACTTAGTATATGCATGCCCAGTGCTCCAGAAAGTCTACTCCAAATATATCCCATACCCATTGATATTGAGTAGATTCTGACACATGGTGATCGTGTAGGGCAGAGAAGAACTGCCCCACAGGGTTTCAAAGCTGTAGCGCTGTGGCTTAATGCTCTGGAGTGCAAGGTCACTTTGAACCACAAGGTCAGTGTTTGAAGCTCACCAGCTGATCATTGTAAACCCTAAGCAGGGTTGCTATGAATTGGAATTGACTCCATAGTACTGACAACAACAGCACAACATATCTTTAGGGAAACAGATTGCTATCTCTTTCTCCTGTGGGGAAGCTAGTGGGTTCAAACCATTGACATTTCAGTTTAGCAGTCAAGCACTTAACTGCTACCTTAACAATTTCAAAATGAGGGTTCCTTCTCCTAGTATCTACCTAACAAAAATGCATATGTAAGTTCACCACAAGACTCATACAAGGTTGCTTATAGAAGGACTATTCATAATAGCTCCAAATTGAAAACCATGCAAATGCCCGTCAGCTGTGGAACAGATGAACACAATGGAACATTTTTCAGCCATGAGAATAAAGGAATCACAAGAATACAAAATAACATGGAGGAATCTCATAGAAGAATGAAAAGGTTTAAGAAGTCAGAGATAAGAGTCCCAAGCAAAACTGGTGGGTGGGGCAGTGAGAAGAGTATATTCTTTGGGGGCAGAGTGGATAGTGCGCAGAAGGCTGTACCAGGAACTAGGGAAGGAGGCTATGTTGTGCTGATTGTACCCTATTTCTTGATTTGGATGAATTTCCATGCATGAATTCAGTTTGTGAAATTCATCTTGCGAGCTCTGGTAGCGTAGTGGTTACGAATCGGGCTACAAACCTCAGGGACAGCAGTTCGAAACTACCTGCTGTTCTGCAGGAGAAAGATGAGGCTTTCTGCTCCCGTAAAGATTTACAGCCTCGGAAACCCTGTACAGGGTTGCTATGAGTTGGAACTGACTCCACGACACATTAACAACAACAATAACATAGCTATGGATAATTTGTAAAAATCAACTGTTGTCTAATCAATTCTGACTTATGGAGTCTCTGTGTATGAGAGTAGAACTGTGCTTTCTAGGGCTTCTCAGAAGATCTCCAGCCCTTCCTTCTGTAGTGACTGAACCTCCAATCTTTTGGATAACAGGATAGCACCTTAACTGTTTGTACCACCCAGAGACATTCATCCTGCTATAAACTAAGACTCCAAACCTGATGTCAATGAAATGGACAACTAGGGATGCTACAGGGCAGAGTAGAACTGCCCATAGTGTTTTCAATGCTGGTGTGACTCTACACTGCTAACTACAGGATTGGCAGTTCAAACCCATCAGTTGCTCCTTGGAAACCCTATACAGAGTCGTTATGAATTGGAACCAACACAATGGCACTTTTTTCATTTTGTTATATACACACACGAAGTCTTAATGTGGCTCTAGTGGATAAGTACTGAACTATAAGTTCTATTTGAACTGCAAGGTTCAAATGTTCAAATGCACTAGTGCACCTCAGAAACCTGATACAGGGTCGCTATGAGTTGGCATCGACTTGGCAATAACATATACACTCATGATATTTGTACTTTCCTACATGTATGTGATACTTCAATACAAAATTTACACAATTAATAAAGAAAAGAAAAGAAAAGAAGACTTTTCAAGCAGCCAGAATAATACTTAACTGTAAAGGCAGCAATATATTACATTTTCACATCACTTTCAAAGTTCCTACAGCTCTTTTGTTTTCTTCTCTAATTTTGATCCTCACAATTTTGCTGTCATAGGCTGGGTTGAGAGGTTATCATCAATTTCATCTTAATGATATAAAAAACTGAGGCTCAAAGAAGAGATGTGTCTTTGTAAAGGTCACCAGAGAATTGTCACATCATCCAGAGGGTTGTAATTTACCCATGTGTGAGTTTGGAGTGTGGGGGTGGGAAGGAGAGTTAGGAGGTGGCTCTGAAAGAGGATAAGAAAGAGCTATTCACAGAAATTATAATAAGTAAGTTATATATGTGATTCAATCTCTTGAGTCTCCAGATTCTATTCTGAACAGGAAGTCACTTCTGAGATCCAGGGGGGAAAACAAAACAAAACAACCTTAAAAACAACTAAAAGGGACTAGGGAGTGGACATGCTTAGATTCTTGCCTTAAGGCAGCCAAGTGACTCAACCACCTTTACTTGCTATAAATGGAGAGAGACAAACAGATGGGAATGGAGGCATGCATGGTAGTGATGTCTGAAAGAAGTCCTGCATGTCCTCACTCAGGGTAGGGCTCAGATGCCCACACAAATCTCTCTGCCTCTCACCCTGACTGGATACCCTCGGCTTCCCTTGCTGCAGCATTTGGCCTTACTGCCTTCTTCTTTCTTTCCTAGTACATACAAAAGCAATGCCAGGTATCTCTTAGTTACAAGCTTCATTGCTACAAGGCTGAGAGAGGGGTATTTGTAAATTGTTGACCCTGAGGGCCAGCTGCCCTGAGCTAACATGAGTTTATCTGTGGTCAGTCCCTCTTATTTAATATTGTTGTTGTGGTTGTTGTTAAGTGCGATGGAATTGTTTCTGACTCATAGTGAATCTATATAGGGTTCCCAAGGAGTGGCAGGTGAGCTTGAACCACCGAACGTTATGGTTCAAACTGGTTTTGCATTAGTCCACAGTGCCACACCAGAACTACCCTTATTTGATAGAACAGCTAATACACACTCACAATAAGTCTTTGTCATCCAAATTGCAATGCCCCACTCCCATAGGCACACATACGTGAGTAAATACAAAATCATTCACTTTGTAGGGAGCTGCCTGGAGGGTTAATGTAGCTGAATTTCAGAATCCTGGAGCTAAGGATTATTCATTTTACAGATGGGAAATATTCCAGAGAAGTTAAGCTACTGGTTCAAGGTCATACAATAGTATCTGAAAACCCAGAACCAGAATCTGATCCATTTTTCTGTGTAAGGACTGCACTGTACAGCTTTCCGTCCTTCCTGTGGCCAGCATTCCTACTACATACCTAAACCAAAACTGCATTGAGTTGTCAGATTCATTGCAACCCTATAGGGCCAACTAGAATTGCCCCTAAGAGTTTCTAAGGCTGTAAATCTTTATGAAGCACACTGCCACATTTTTTTCCTATGGAGTGGATGGTGAGTTTGAATGACTGATATTTTGGTTAGCATCTGAGTGCTTTAACCATCGCACAACTGAGACACATAGAGGTAATGAAACAGCAGTAACTTGGGTGACATTTTCTCCCTTTAACAGCTCCCTCTGCTCCACCCCTACCTCCTAAAAACATAACTATGAAGGAAGAAACTAGTAGTAAAGGAAGTAAATATTAAGGAACATCCACTAAACAAGGATTCTGATGCACTCTGGTACTGTTGTTGCTGTTGTTGTTGTTGTTAGGTGCCATCAAGTTGGTACCGACTTATAGCAACCCTATGTACAACAGAACAAAACACTACCCAGTCCTAGGCCAACCTCTCAATTGTGGCCTCGCTTGAACCCACTGATGCTGCCACTTTGTCAATCCATCTCTCGCTGGGGGTCGTTCTCTTTTACTCTGACCCTCCAACTTACCAAATATGATATCCTTCTCCAGAGACTGGTCCCTCCTGACAATATGACCGAAGTATGAGAGATGAAGTTTGGCCGTCCTGGCCTCCAAGGAGCACTCTGGCTGCATTTCTTCCAACACAGATCTGTTGGTTCTTTTAGCAGCCCATGGTACTTTCAATATTCTCCTCCCAACACCATAACTCAAATGCATCAATTCTTCTATGGTCTTCCTTATTCACTGTCCAGCTTTCACATGCATATGAGGTTATTGA
>NW_006408599.1:5024854-5039537 GCF_000296735.1 Chrysochloris asiatica | reverse complement strand
TCCATTTTGACCTTTTCCTTCTTTCTTGTCTTCTTAATGACTTTTTGCTTTCTTCCTGTATGATATTTTTGATGTCATTCCACAACTCTTCTGGTTTTTGGTCTTTAGCGTCTAATGTATCAAATCTGTTCTTCAGATGATTTCCAAATTCAGGTAGGATATTTTCAAGGTCATATTTTGGCTCTCATGGACTTGTTTTCATTTTCTTCAGCTTCAGTCTGAATTTGCATGTAAACAATTGATGGTCTGTTCCACAATCTGCTCCTGGTCTTGTTTTGACTGATGATATGGAGCTTTTCCATCGTCTCTTTCCACAGATGTAGTCAATTTGACTTTTGTGTATTCCATCTGGTGAGGTCCATGTGTATAATCATCTCTTATGCTGTCTAAAGAAGGTATTTAAAATGAACAAATCATTGGTTTTGCAGAATTCTATGATGTCATCTCCAGCGTCATTTCTATCATCAAGGCCAGACTGTCAAACTACTGATCCTTCCTCTTTGTTTCCAACCTTTGCATTCCAATTACCAGTAATGATCAATACATCTTGATTGCATGTGTGATCAATTTCAGATTGAAGGCATTGGTAGAATTCTTCTATTTCATCCTCACTGGCTTTAGTGGTTGGTGTGTAATTTTGAATAATAGTAGTATTAACTGGTCTTCCTTGTAGTCGCATGGATATTATCTTATCACAGACAGCATTGTAAGTCATGACTGGTCTGGATATGTTCTTTTTGATAACGAATGCAACAGCATTCCTCTTCATTTTGTCATTCCCTGCATAGTAAACCATGTGTGGGTTACAATTGGTCTGTTACCCACAAAGTCAGCAATTAAAAACTACCAGTTTCTCCACAGGAGAAAGACATGACTTTCATTTCTCACAAAGATTTACAGGCTCAAATCCCTATACAGGGTCACTGTGAGTTGGTACCGACTTCATCGCATACAACCACCACCACTAAAAGATAGTTTAGCATTATAAAATAGTTTCTTCACAGGGATTCCAAAGAATGCTTTGCTTTGATAAGGCTGGATATTATTGGAAATAAATAAATAAATAAATAAATAACCTCACTAGGTGTGGCAGATGACCACATATTCTTTGAGAAAAAAGGTCCATGTTCCTTTCTCTTAAATCTGGAGCGGTTCTTTGGCTGCACTGGCCAATGAAATAAGGTGGAAATGATTCATGCCATTTATGAACCTAGCCGCTTTTATGTCTGGCTTGAAAAATTCCCTTTCGAAGAGGCTTGAGACACCTTTATAAGAAATAGGATACGCAACAAAGAGACCACATGGAAAGCCCAGTTATCTGGCTATTCCAATCAAGACAGCATCTGCATCAGTGAAACCTTTCATTCTCATTTTATCACTACCAAGCTGTCACTGTGTTAAGTAGAACTCTGAAAATACACCGTTACCCCACCCCCACCAGACACACACAAAAATTTTAGAACCTTTGAATATGATAAGATATCCTGGTTTGGCACTGTAGAAACCCTATACAGGGTCACTATGAGTCGGAACTGGCTCGAAGTCACTTAACAACAACAACATCACTCCCATGAGTGCATTCTTTTACATGGCACTAGTGACCTAGAAAGGAAGAATATCTGGATGGACCAAGTCTAACTACACGAGCCTTTTGAAAAGCAGAGCGATTTCTCTGTCTGTTGGCAGAAGAAGTAGTCGGAGAGACCTCAGTGTGAGGAGATCCCAATACTCCATTTTTTCTTTGAAGAAAGAAGATGCCATGTGTCAAGACCTGTGGAGAGTCTTTAGGAGCTAAGAAGGATTTCCTGCCAACAACCAGCAAGGAAATGAGAACTCAATCTTACAACCACAGGAACTAAATTTTTCCAACAACCTCAATGAGCTTGAAAGTGGATTCTTCCCTGGAATCTCTAAATAAGAGTCCATGTTCATCAACACCTTGATTTCAGACTGTGAGACCTCAGCCATGTCATGCTCAGACTCTTGATCCATGGAAACTGTGAGAAAATAAATGTGTGTTGTTTTAAGCCTCTAGGTTTGTGGTGATGTAGTTTGCCAGAACAGAAATCTAATACAATTATTTGTCCAAGACGCTTCCCCACTGTGCCTCATTTAACTTTTTAATAAAATGACTGGAAATAGGTTACATGACCTCTAGGCACCCTTCCAGCCACAAATGATTTCACAATTTTAGAGGTCATTTAACCCGTCTGAGCTTCGATTTCTTCAAGTAAAGTGTTGGTGCAAGATCAGTTCTGTGCCACTGCTATTTTATCTGCTAGGTTTCAAGCTCTCTACATACAGGGGCATCCCTTGTCTTCTTCACTTGACCCCTGTTGTTAGTTACCATGTACTCAATTTCAACTCATGGTCCCTCCATGTACTGAAAACTAGAATTGCTCCATAAGGTTTTCTTGGCTGTGATTTTAAGGGAAGCTGATCACCAAGTTTTTTTTTTTCCTTCATAGTACCTCTGTTGTTGTTGTTATGTGCCCTGGAATCAGTTCCAACTCATAGCGACCTTGTACAGGTTTTCTGAGGCTGCAAATCTTTACAGGAGCAGAACACCTCATCTTTCTCCCATGAAACAGCTGGTAGTTTCGAACTGCTGACTCTGTGGCTAGCAGCCCGATTCGTAACCGCTATGCTACCAGAGCTCCTTATAGTACCTCTAGGAGTGTTTTAACCACCAACTATTAGGTTAGCAGTCACATGTAAACTGTACCACCTAGGGACCTTATTCTACCCTTACCCCTAGTGTAATGCCTGGCACATTTTTTTTTTTAATGTTTTATTGTGAATTATGTGATAGTTTACATGGAAGAAAATTAGTTTTACATTCATCCTATTGTATATGGTTTCGTTGCCATGGTAACAATACCCTCCATGGATCATCAACCAATCAAAGGGTATACCCTACAAGCCCTCCAGTCATCAGCACACAGTCCCTCTCCCTCTCTGGGTCTAAAGTCCACAGCTGATTCATCTCTCCGCATCAACATCTCTGGCATCACTGCATCTCTGGGTAGGGTCCACTCTCTGCTCTCCTCCCTTGATGGTCCCAGGGACTTCCGCTCCTAGACTGCAAAATTAATCACTCTCCTCCTTGCTACAAAACGTCTACCTTTACATTTCCAACCCTCACAATCAGTCCTGATAACAATCATTCACTATTGTATCACAAGAGACCTAGCTGCATCTCCTTTCATCAGCCCTGCTGAGACAGATTGGATACTACTCAGTGGAGATTCTACCTTCCTCCATGCCCTCTGGATCTAGGCTCCCTCTTAAAGCTTGTAAGCCAGTCACTTCTTGCCTTTGCAGTTCTCCCCCCCACCCCCCGCATTTTGGGTAGCCAATGTCCAAGTTGCCCATCCTTGTCTACTCTGTGTATGCAGGGGGTGGGAATGATCCTTGCTGTAAGGATTTGTTTCCTCTTTGAGCTACTACACATCCATAGGTGTAGGTCAAGTTCATCAAATTGTATCAGATTACTCTTTTTTTCCTCTTCCTTCTTCTTCTAGTTGAGCTCTGATCATCCAGCCATTGAAGCCAGGTCAAAGTGGGTATTATCTGCAAGTGTGGGTGTTCTTATGCATATGCCCTCTCTTCTTATCAGCTGGATGCTTCACTCTCCACTGTAGTCCTCTGTGGCTATGTCACTGACTCTGGGCCCAAGAGTCCCCAGGTCTTGCCACACTGCTGGCCAACCAGGTCTCCACCCAGGTTCACAGGAGTCTATTGAACATTGTAGGCCTTAGCTTGCAGCTTCATTGCT
Organism: Chrysochloris asiatica; assembly: GCF_000296735.1. Lineage (NCBI taxonomy): Eukaryota > Metazoa > Chordata > Mammalia > Afrosoricida > Chrysochloridae > Chrysochloris > Chrysochloris asiatica. The sequence continues at coordinate 5,035,759 of NW_006408599.1, read as the reverse complement.
GTTTTTCCCTCACTTCCCCTTATCGGTGACGAAAGTGGTCACCAATCACGAAAGTGGTCACCAATCAGAGCATGTATTCCCATTGAGTCTTAGTCTTGGAAGGGGGTTTGCTCTGAGGGGCCTGGCACATTTTTGATGCCCACTAAGTGTCTGTTGGATGAGTGAATAAATTAATGAAGATTCAGTATAAATATTAGCAGCGCAGTGAATTACTCCTTGTGGCTTTTCTACCCATAGTTTTTATAACTCCCAGCAAACAATGTTTTTACCCTGATAAGTTTGGGTAAAAGAAGGTGGGAGACAATGCTGATAGGATGATATGAATCAGTTGTAATTATAATCTGAATAAAAACTTGGAAGTTCAGCATGAGTTTAAAATGAGCTATCTCAGAAGCAGATGGGGGAGCTCACTACTAGCAAAGGGGAGGAGCCAGAAGTGGAGAATGTCATTGGACTCTGAGATCCTGGTCCATTAAACCTCCTTGACCCAGGGATGGATAGAAAGCTGAAACAATGGAGCATGATGAAAGAGCAACAGCCGCCGAACCAAGAGCCAGAGCGTGAGACAGAGTACTGGTTTTTCCAACTCGTAGAGCAAGTAAAACTGAGTGACTTTGGGTAGGATGTTTGCTTGCAGGGTGGGGTGCCATCAGGTACTTAATCAGAGAAGTTGGCTTTGCTGATCCCTGGAGCTAGAGCTAAGTGCCTTCAGGCTGAGGGTTAAGGTGGAGTAGTGTTGTGTCCTGTGAGGCATTTATCGGCAATCATAAAAGAGCTTTGTAACATTGGGCAGAGAGAGGCCTGTCTGTGGGCATGACTAAGAAGAGGCTGTCCTGACGGGAATAATTGTGCCCTGAACTTTTCTGACTCTGAATTGTAACCTGTTAACATTCCTAATAACACCCATAACTGCTAGGTATGGTGTTTGAGTGTTATGTGGTCATTGCCAGGAAGGATTGAACCCAGCTGAGCAGAGATTGCTATTGGTTGTTGTTGTCATTTGTTTTTACTGTGTTAATTTAAATTTTGCTTAACAACAAAAAAAAAAAGACTGTGAGACCACAGCAGAGGGAGCACTATTACATATCTTGGGTGAGTCACTTAATTTCTTTGAGACTTAGTTTTCTCACCTGTAAATGGGGAGGCTAATTCTTGCTTTAACTGTCCCAGAGGTTATTACAATGGTTAAATATGATAGTTACTTTAAAAATAACCCATAAGGAAGGCATTTGTCTTAGTAACTGTTTACTTTTTAAGATTAGGATTGTCCTTAAACCAAATAGGGTAAATTTAGTTCCTAATTATACCAAAAGCCTAGCACCTTCCCTGCTGCTACTTTGGCAGCTGCTGGTTAGCAGTCAAGCCACCTCTCATTTGGGGTGGTGCCTACAGGGATACAAAGCCATTAGAAAATCAACTTAAAGAAGTGATTGAAACATAAGGATGTTTAGTTACAGGAAGCTAAATCAAAAATGGTGGAACGATACCAGATAAACTGGGCCATTTCTCCTTAAACTGGTATGTTGTTGTTATTGTTAAGTGCCATCGAGTCCATTCTGACTCATAGTTACCCTGTACAGGGTTTCTGAGGAGCCCACAGCACCACACCAGGACTCTTAAACTGGTATTGTTTTTGTTGTTGTTAAGTGCTGTCGAGTTGGTTCCGACCCATAGAGATCCTATATCTTTTCTGAGACTGTGCTCTGAGGAGCCCAGTCACTCTCTGTTTAGCGTAGTTTGGTGTGTTTTTTTTTAAATTCGACAATCAAGAAAAGTATTCAATGACAGAGTCCCCTTACTATTTTCTCCTTCACAATATTCAGCACGATTCACTTTTTCTCAGTTACATAAAGATTTACAGCCTCGGAAACCCTGTACAGGGTCGCTATGAGTCGGAACCGACTCCACGGGCACATAACAACAACAACAACCACATGTATGGAGTCCTGCTGTGGAGCTGTAAGTTAAGCATCTGACTGCTAACCACAGATCAATAGTTCAAACCCCCCAGTGGTTCCTGGGAAACCGTATAACATTATTAGTCTGAACTCTGATAGTGTAGTGATTACGATTCAGGCTGCTAACCTCAAGGTCAGCAGTTCAAACCTACCAGCCTCTCTGTGGGAGAAAGATGAGGCTTTCTGCCCCTGTAAAGATTTATAGCCTTGGAAACCCTAAACAGGGTCACTATGAGTCGGGGCCGACTCCAAGGCACATAACCAACCAACATGAATCTGAACTGAGTTAACAGCACTGAACAATAACCACTGTATAGAGAACACAGTGGTTCTGCAGGATACGCATTGGACTCTGAATCGCAAAGCTGGCAGTCTGGGCCCAGCAGCCACTCTGCATGACAAAGATGAGGCTTTCTGCTCCCATAAAGATGTATAGCCTTGGAAACCCTATACAAGGTCACTGTGAGTTGGAACCAACTTGAAGGCACTTAACAACAGCCACATATATAGTGAGAAAGGCCAAATTTCTGGTAGTAAGAGGGCTCTTCTAGACCACGTTTCATGAGGTCCCCTGACCAGCAACATCACCTAACACCTGTTAGGTGTCACCTAAACACTTAAACCCACCTCAGACCCACTGAATCAGGAACTCTGGGGGTGGCACCCAGCAATCTGTTTAAACAGGCCTGTGGGCAACAGTGATGTCTGCTGCTGTTTGAGAACCCTTGCTCTAATCCATAGATCAGTGGTAATGCTCATGTCAACACAAGAAAGAAATACTGAATCCTTTTACACCCAGGAGAGGGAATCCATCAATTCTCCAGCTTATCGTACAAATGGCTACCAGAGAACATTTACTGAGCAACAGCTTCCCACCACCTAAATGGTAAGATATAAATTCTACCTTTAGGTATCCAGTTCCTCTCTACAGTCTCTCCCAAACACACTGATCTAGCCATATTTAATAACAAAAAGGAGTTATTGTCAGGTATAATAAGCGCTGATAACCATTCATCATTTACCATATGTTAAGAGCTCTACAGATTCCCTTGGTGGTGCCAATATGTAATTGTTGTTGTTGTTGTTGTTGGTAAGTGTCTTCAAGTCAGTTCCGACCCATAGCAATGCTGTATAGGGTCTCTGAGGAGTGGCTGGTGAGCTTGAACCGCCAACCTTGCAGTTCAAACGGCTTTGCAGTCTGGTGCATTAACCCACAGCGCCACACCATAAGTGGCTGTTAATTGAAAGGTCAGTGGTTCGAGTGCACCCTGAAGTGCCTTGGAAGCAAGTCTTGGCAATCAACTAAAAAAATCAGTCACTGAAAACCTTATGGAGCAGTTCGACTCTGATACATATATGGGATCGTCATGAGTCAGCAACAATGGCAAATGGCTTTACTGGCTAATAACCCTTCATATACATCTTGGATAGTCCTCACAATAACCCTATGGGGAAGTTATTGCTATTAACCTCATACTAAAAATGAGGGTACTTAGACCCAGAAGACACTGAATACATAGTTTGCTGTTAAGTGTCCTCGAGTTTGTTTGAACTTACAGAGACCCTATATAGGGTTTCCGAGGCTGTCAATCTTTACTGGTGCAGAATGTCTTATCTTTTTCCCAAGAAGCAGACGGTGGTTTTGAGTTGCCGACTTTGTGGCTTGCAGTCCCCTGCTTATTCTACAATGCCACCAGAGCTCAAGAGTACATAGCTTTTCAGGATCTAAACCAATGTTGTTTGGTTCCAATGCCCATGATCTTAATCTCTCGGATTCCGGATTTCATACTTCTGGATCAAATTAACTTCAGATTCAATTCTTGATAAGCACTTGTCATTTTCTGAATGAAAGGCCATCAACTCCACCCCAGGTTCAAGGCTTCATCATCCCTCATTTCTATCACAAATGTTTCCTCCCTTCAGTTCAACAAATGCTATGTTGTGTGCCAAACACATTGTGTGTCACTAGGGGCCAACTGGTGTCCTGAGGTGCTGCTGCAGGATAAGCAGTGGACTTCTAACTATAAGACTGATAGTCCAAATATACCAGCTGTTCCTTGGCAACCCTATGCAGGGTTGTAACTGACTTGATGGCATTTAACAACAGCCTCAAGGGACAAACTGGTGAGCAAGAAAAACATGGTCTCACTCCCTCATGGATTGTGTGGCCAAGTAGGGCAAGTCTGTGATTAAACACAATCACAAATCTGCCAAGTGCTATGCTAAACACTGCTGGAGGAAGCAGAGACATACGGCATGGGAGAGCAACCTGGTCAACGGGGTCAGTTTCAGATGAAACTGGAGTTTCATCTGAAATATGAAGGAGGAATAGCTGAGGCAGGTAAATAGGGAGGGGGGATTTTTCAATCCCTCCAGAAACAATGGATTTCTCTTATTCTCTTTTCTTGAAGGATTTGTCTTTACTACTATTCAAGCTCTTTGTATATCAAATAGGAAACACAGGAGAAATACTTTGGAGGGTTCAATGAGTTAAGAGATGGAAAACCTTTAATACTGTACCTGGTACATAAAAAGTGGTCACTATGTTAAATATTATAAATTATAACAATTTTTTTTCTTATTGCATGACCTTGGGCTATATCTCAGGACAAGCTTTTGCAATTAACCTCCACTGACTTGTCACAAAACGGACACGTTCCCTTCCTTCAAATAAAGCAAAGCAGCAAATGTTGCCTGCGGCACACTGACTACTCAAGACTTGTTGGCTGTGCTCTACAAAGCACGCATGGTTCTGTCACCACCATGTTAGACACACTTGCCAAGAGTCAGCTTTCCTTGATCCTCAACCTGTTTGTGTGCATTGTCTCTGCTATTATTAGGAAGGTGCCCTGGTGGAGCTGTGGTTCAGTGCTGAGCTGCTAATCAAAAGGTCAGCAATTTGAACCCACCAGCCACTCCTCAGGAGAAAGATGTTGCAGTCTGCTCTCATAAAGATTTCAATCTTGAAAACCCTAGTAGGGCAGTTTTACTCTCTCCTCTAGGGTTATTATGAGTTCATATCGACTTGATTTGCTTTTTGGTTATTTGCTATTATTATATTATTGAATTTAATACAAAATAAATAAATGAGATATGACTTTGAGAAAAAAATTCTGTGGAAACAAACTGGAATACCTTAGAGATATTCTATGAAGACAAGTTGGAACCAGCATTGCCATGGTTTAAATTACGGTAAAGTTATATTAAATTACAAAAGATTAACATACATTTTAATTGTTTCTTAAGAATCTTTAAGGTATTGCTTCACTATGAATAAAGCAAAGTTGGAAATATTATGCAATTATGAGTGTTGGTTTGTGCAAGAAAGTCGGTAGAATTTCAAAATAATTAAATATATCAACATTTTAAAAAAGATTTTGTCTTTATTTCAATAGTATGGATAATGAATGGGCATTAATATGTTCTAAGTTAAAATTAAATGTGTTTCTGAATATGTAGCATGCATATATTTTAGGATCAACTATATTGAGCAGATCTGCTGAAAGGATCGCTCTAAAGTGTTCAGGAGCAGCCACTGGGCTTAGAGCTGAGACTGAAGTGCAGGGAGGTGTGCATGAACTCCCAGCCTTGCAGCTAGTACCCATTTGACCTAGCTTGTATGGCTAGTGGACCAGAACTTAGCCAGATGACGATAAAGAGGCTTGACACTGTGAGCAAGTGTAAATTGCTACACTTTGATGAACTGGACCTTTGTTTAAGGATACAGTTGCTAAAAATTTCAATCAAAATGGAAGGATTCTTCATATCAAGGAACACGTTTATTTCCTCAGTGAATTGGGTTGACAGGCATGGACAATCTAGACACTGGCTATCAGAGATAGGGGGCTATAAAGGAACAAATTGGCTGGCTTACAAGCTTTCATGAGTGAGCTTAGTTTCAGAATGAGGAGGGTAAAGTAGAATTCCTATTAAATAGTTTTCCTCTATTCCAGATAGATCTGGTGAAGGGAATGAGGGATGATGCTGATAGGACTTTATGATTCAATTGTGAGTAATTGTGATTGTCACAATTATAATTGTAGAAGATGTATAACTGAGAGGAGGGAGTTCATTTTTCATGTCAGGAACAGATGACCCCAGGACCATCAAGAAGGAAGAGCATAAGTGGAGCATGAGATCCCACCTAGCAAAGCAGCGACAGCATAGAAGGTGGCAGAGATGGTGGCTTAAAGAGATAAAGCAGTTTTGGGCTCCAGGACTGAGTAAGGCTGTGTGTCTGCAGGCAGGAGATTGGTTTGCAGAATGTACTCCTGGCTATTTAAATGAATATACACATTTTGTTTTGTATGTGTACATAAAATATTTTTGCTTTGTTCTTTTGTGAAATATAAGATGTACAAGGGAAGGCACAGGAAGGAAGTAGGATAACTATTGTAGCAGGGAAGAGATTGTAATCATTGATAGAAAACAAAGTATATAATTTGTTGAATGTAAAGCTGATGATCTTGTCTGTTAACCTTCACACAATTCACACAAAAAAAGTTAAACAAAACAAAATGCATGTACACAAGGTTATTTGTGTATTCATTGATTGTATTATTTGTAACTGTAAAACACTGAAAACTACCTAAATATCCAAGTGTAGGGGAAAAGGTGAATATTTTAGTACGAAAGGAAATAAAATAAAACATAAATAAATAAAGTGTTCAGGAGCGACTTTAAGGGCTAAAGTGTGCCTTTCCCAAGCCATGTTCTCTTCAATCACCTCCAATGCATGCAAAAGCTGGGCAATAAATAAGGAAGAATGCTTGTGAATTATGGTTTGGCAAAAATATTGACAGTACCATGGACTACTAGGAGAACAATCTTGGGAGAAATACAGAATGTTCCTTAGAAGTGAGGATGGCAAAACTTCGGCTCATATATTTTGGACATGTTATCAGGAGGGACTTTGTTGTTGTTGCTGTTGTTAAGTGTCGTGGTTCTGGTTTCGACTCATAGTGACCCTGCATAAGATTTCCAAGGAGTGGCTGGTGAGCATGAATTGGTGACCTGGTGGTTCAAACCGACCTTGCAGTCCATTGCATTAGCCTGCAGTACCACACTAGGACTTCCATCTGGTGGGACTAATTATGGTTGCAGTAATGGAATCAGACATAACAATTGTGAGGATAGCACAGGATCAGGGAGTTGAAACTGAGTCAAGAGCACCTAACAATGACTTTAACTTAACTATTTAGGTTATGTGACAAGCTAGTCAGTTAATGAGATGCCCTAAAGTCAATTCCATCTCACGGTGATCTCATGTGTGCCAAAGTAGAACTGTATTCCAATGGGTTTCAAGGGTTGATTTTTCAGAATTAAATTGCCAGGTCTGTCTTTCAAGGTGTCAGAGGGGATTCCAATCACTAATATTTCAGTTAACAGTTGATGCATTCACTATTTGTATCTCTCAGGGATGCTAGTGGTCTCCAATTTTGTCTGATGAGGAGCCTGTACTTTAACCTCTTACTATGTGCCAACAGTGGTAGATATGGCACTTTAATGGATTTTTCTAGATTTTTGTTGTTAATTGCTGTGGTTTCTAAGTTAGGTGCTATTTTTATCTCCACCACACCAACTAGGAAACTGAAAAAATGAAAGCCTGAATATCTTTTCAAGGGTACATCATTAGTAAATGGTCACACCTAGACCTGCCAGACTCCAGGGTATGAGGTCTTAAGCTCCTTAAGTTCCATTGCCTCCCTTGTACATTATTACATTTTTTTAGGCTCATGCTTTATCTTCTGCAACACTACCATTCAGTCCTTGGAAGTGGAAATGCCATCTTCATCATACCAGAGGGTTACAAAAAGTTCATGGAAAATCGAAATGGAAAGCTAATTGAATTTTTCTATGAACTTTTTGAAGCTCCCTCTGGTATCTGAAGTCTATCAGTGTGCTCTTGCTTACATTAATATTATAGCTGCGCATTTCTTTACAGGCTATGAAGACTTTGCACATACGTCTTACAGATTGAGTAGGACATCAACTGTGGAAACAGGTTTAGAGACTTTTGGAGGTCACACATCTAATCAGTATCAGAGCAGGGTCTGTCCGTCTAATAAACTGAAACTGACTTCAGTTCAATAAAATATAAGTCATATTCCTCTTTCCTTCTGCAGAAGTCTATGGAGAGAAAATTCAGTGGCAAGTAGGTATATGGTTCAGAAAAGAGAATCAAAACTGAGGATCATCAGAATAGAAACGATGGTTATCTTGGTGGTCAGAATCCTTCCAGGATACCAATTAAACACCACACGGAGCAGAATATTTGTGAAAAGTTGACATGGGTTCAGAAACTATGTCCTCAGAATGGGAGCCTGGGGCTGATGCCCCCAAGGGATTTTCATCTCAACACATGCCTGATTACATTGTGCTTGCCTAAAATCCGGACTTTTGGGTCAAGGCCATGTAAAATTCAGAAGTAAAAATAAACCAGAGACCAAAAGTCACTGGGAAATGCAAGTGATTATACAGTCTGTCCACAGGTTTAAGCTTCCTTGGATCTGTTTTGCTTCACAATACTATAACCTCTTTAAAAAATCAGAATACGAAAGGAAATAGGACAGAAACCATCATAAATGACATTAAGCACATACTCTCAGCTAGGAATTTTCCTTCATCACATTGAAGTTAAACAACCCTGAGAAACATGTTTTTGTCCTTTTCTTTTCAGGAGCCCTGGTGGCACAGGAAATAATGAAAAGAGTATTGGTGGTGGTGTGCCGTGGAGCCGGTTCCAACTCATAGCAGCCCTGCATAGGGTTTACAAGGCTGTATTATAGGAACAGAAAGTCCTACCTTTTTTCCAGGGAATGGCTGGTGGTTTCGAACTGCTGACCTTGAGGTTAGCAACCTGACTTGTAACCACTACACTAGCAGAGCTCCTTGAAAGAGAGGCCGTGCAAATTCATCAGTCCCTCCTGTGAGAGAAAGATGTGGCAGTCTACTTCTGTACAGATTTACAGCCTTGGAAACCCTACAGGGGCAGTTCTACCCTGTACTACATGGTCCTTATGAATTGAAGGCAGCAGATTTTTATTTTCAGAAGGGGCATTTTCCAGAGTTAATGACTTATTGTTGATGTTAAGTGTCGTCAAGTCAATTCTGACCGATAGCTACCCTGTATCTGGTTTCTGAGGAGCCACTGGTGAGCCTGCACCTCCGATCTTGTAGTTCGAACAGCTCTGCAGTCTGGTGCATTAACTCAAAGTGCCACACCAGGATTTAGCAAGTGATATTTTCAGGATTTGGAAAGCTTGCCTCCATTTTACAAAATTGTCTGAGGGTCTGAATCTTAGCCATGATCTATTCACAAATTCCCTGAGAGACCTGGGACCCAAGTCCACCTCAGCCACTGAAAATCCTATAGAACACAATTCTACTCTGGCACACATGGGGTCACCATGAGTAAACTGTAGTGAATGAAAAAGAAAGGTACATTCCAGGTAAAGGAAGCAGCCAGCCCATATCTTGTGGGACCGGAGGGAGCAGTGCACATTTAGTGAACTAAAACCTGATTAGTGAGGTTGTAGCTTAGACAGCCAACAGTGTACGAGGAAGGCCGGGGCCAGATCATTGCAAGATGTCTTAAGGATTTTGCTGTCTTTTCTAAGAGTAGTGGGTAATAACCAAAAGGTTTTAAACAGAGATGTGACATGATCAAATTTGCTTCTTAAGTAATAATTCTGTCTGCCTTGTGGAACATAGATTAGAGAGTGATTATAGTAGATTCTGGGAGACTTCGTTAAAAGGCCATTGTAATTTCAGGGAAAAGAAGATCATAGTTTGAACTATGGGCTACACATTAGAATTGAGTAATTAGCATCATCTGAAAGTGATACCGCTCAAAGATTCAATTACTGACCTTCTACCAATATTTTGAGTTGAACTACTACTCTCTCATGCTCTGTTAGTACCATTTCTCCAAGAGTTGGGAGGGACTGCAAAGATAATTGAGCCCAGTTCTTGTCAAATTGTTTTAGCAGAAAAAAAAATACAAAAACAACGAAACCTCTTATTTTCCCAAATTAATTTCAATTCAAAACTCCCATAAAGAAAATGAAGAACTGTTCTATTTAAAGGTGTGGCACTGTGGGTTAATGCGCCAGACTGCAATGTTGGTTTGAACTGCAAGGTCGGCAGTTCAAGCTCACCAGCTGCTCCTCAGAAACCCTATACAGGGTGTGAAGAGTTGGAACAGACTCGACTGTACTTAACAGCAACAACAGTTAAAGGTGAAGCATAATTGCATGCTCCTTAACCTGCACCCCACCCTTGCAAGGTACGATCCTGGTACCCAGTGTCATGTGGAATATAGCTTATAGATGGATGATGGATTAAGTCTAACCCACACAGGGCAGAACTAGAACTTGAACTCACGCTCATCCTTTAGGCACATCCTCAGGCCAGATCAAGGTGTGTTGGATATAGAGGCTTGTTGTCTGTTTCTTTACATGTCTTCTTCCAAGGCCTGGCATAGGTCTGGAAGGCCTAGTGACACATAGTCAGTTGTGGAATTGTACAGAAGCCAACTTTATTCAGGACTCAAACTGATTTTTTTGTTTCTTTTCTTACTCCTTACCCTCTTTCCTACCTTTCTCCTTTTTTACTTCCATTTCCATGCTCCCATGCTCACTCCTCTCTTTCTCTCTTCCGTTCCTTTCTTCTTCTCTTCCTTCCTCCTCTTTCCCTTACTTGAGATGAGTGGTGACTTTCATCACAATGCAGTTTATAGTCTACAGTTTGGTAGTTGTTGTTAGGTGCTGTCAGTCAGTTTCAACTCATAGAGACAACAGCATAAAACAATGCCCTGGACCCTCCTCATTTTTACATTGTATTGGTGTAAGTTGTTGTTGTTGTTAAGTGCCGTCGAGTCGGTTCCGACCCATAGCGACCCTGTACAGGGTTTCCGAGGCTGTAAATCTTTACAGGAGCAGAAAGC
>NW_006408599.1:5006850-5008174 GCF_000296735.1 Chrysochloris asiatica | reverse complement strand
GTTAATGAGTCTTCTTCCAATCCTGATGCCACATTTTTCTTCATATTTCCCAGCTTCTCGGATTATTTGCTCAGCATGTAGGTTGAAAAAGTATGGTGAAAGAATACAACCTTGTCACACACCTTTTTTAATTTTAAACCATTCAGTGTTCCCATGTTCTGTTTGAACAACTGCCTGTTGGTCTAGGTACAGATACCTCATGAACACAACTGAATGTTCCAGAATACTCATACTTCACAATGTTGTCCTTTGCATAGTCAATAAAGCACAAGTAAACATCTTTCTGATATTCTCTGCTTTTAGTCAAGATCCACCAGACATCAGCAATGATATCCCTCGTTCCACAGCCTCTTCTGAGTACAGTTTGAACCTATGAAAGTTCTCTGTCAATGTATGATTGTAGCCATTTCTGTATTACCTTTAGTAAAATCTTAATCACATGGGATATCAAAAATATTGTCCAGTGATCTCCACATTCCATTGGGTCACCTCTCTTTGGAATGGGCACAAATATGGATCTCTTCCAATCAGTCAGCCAGATAGTTTTCTTCCAAATTTCTTGGCAGAGATGAGTGAGTGCCTCACTTTCTTAAAAGATTTCAATTTTTATTCCATCAATTCCTTGTGCCTTGTTATTTGCAAATTCCTTCAATGCACCTTGGACTTCTTCCTTCAGTATCATTGGCTCCTGATCACATGCTACCTCTTGAAATGGTTGAACATTAACAATTTCCTTTTGGTGCAGTGACTCTGTGTATTCCTTCCATCTTCTCTTGATGCTTTCTACATCATTCAATTATTTGCCCAGAGAATCTTTCAACAACGAACGTCGAGGTTTGAATTTTTTCTTCAGTTCCCCCAGCTTGGGAAATTCTGAGCGTGTTCTTCCTTTATTGGTTTTCTGATTCCAGATCTTTGCACAATTTGTTGTAATATTTGGCTTTATCTTCTCGAGCTGATCTTTGAAACTTTCTGTTCAGCTTTTGTACTTCCTCATATCTTCCATTTGCTTTAGCATCTCTATGCTGGTGAGCAAGTTTCAGTGTCTCTTCTGACATCCATTTGGGCCCTTTCCTTCTTTCTTGTCTTCTCAATGACTTTTTGCTTTCTTCACGTATGATGTTCTTGATGCCATCCTACAACTCTTCTGGTCTTCCACTAATTGATGGAATAAATTAGTGTTTAATGTATCAAATCTGTTCTTCAGACGATCTCTAAATTCAGGTAGGATATATTCAAGGTCATATTTTGGCTCTCGTGGACTTGTTTTAATTTTCTTCAGCTTCAGTTTGAATTTGCATATGAGTAATTGATGGTCTGTTCC
>NW_006408599.1:4995906-5006750 GCF_000296735.1 Chrysochloris asiatica | reverse complement strand
GCTGGTAGTTTCGAACTGCTGACCTTGCGGTTCACAGCCAGATTCGTAACCACTACGCTACCAGAGTAGGTCAGGTAAATACCTTAGATCATCTTGCCTCAGGGATAGGCAAATTAACATAGATGTGTACAAATATACTGTATGGGTTTTGATCCTTGCTTGCTGTATAATCTTTAGTAGTGTGGTGGTGGTTATGTGCCTTGGAGTTGGTTCTGACTCATAGCGACCCTGGATAGGGTTTCCAAGGTTATTACAGAAGCAGAAAGTGTCATCTTTCTCCCATGGAATGGCTGGTAGCTTCAATCTGCTGACCTTGAGGTTAGCAGCCCAACTCGTAACCACTACACTACCCATTTAACATTCCTGTGCCTTAATTTCCCAAATGTAAAATGGGAATGATTTAATGAGACCAAATGGGTTGTTGTGATGATTGAATGAAGTAAGATTGCATAGTTGCCTGATGCCTGAAGTTCTTTATTGTTGTTATTGTTAGGTCCCATCAAGTCAACTGCAACTTTCAGAAAGAGCCATCTTTAACATCCAGGCCAGTGCAGCTTTGGGATGGCACCACCTTCTGTCAACTTGAGACACTCCAAATGAAAACAGCCCACTTGTGTCCAGCCAACCGACAGAGTCTCACTCTTGTGTGTGTGTGTGGGGGGGGGGGTGAACTGTTTTGCATCAGTAGTTAACCAGAAGGCCTCTTTTCCTCTAGCTCAATATTAAGGTTCCAATAGCTTTGAAATCAAACACCAATGATCTGTATTTGACCTCTCACTAGATCTTACCAGTTAACAGTTCTTTGAAGTAACTATAAATCAATGATCTTTTATTGACCTTGGGACATTATTGCACTCTTTGAACCTCAGTTCCTTTATCTGTAAAATAAGGATAGTTAGTGTACCTGGAGTCCTGGTGTGGTGTTGTAGGATAAGCACTGGACTGCTAACCACAAGGTTAGTAGTTCAAACTCACCAGTCACTCCTTGGAAACTGTACATGGTCGTATGAGTCAGAAACGACCTGACGGCACTTAAACAACAAGTATATCTAGTTTGTGGTGATATGGAAATGATGTTATTAATCTATGGACTGTATACCCTTGGTGGCAGTCTCTCCCTTTCTCTCTCCAAGTCAGACCCTTAACCTGTTGTTGTTAAGTGCTATCTGGTCAGTTCTGACACATAGCAACTCTGTATAGTGTTTCTGAGGAGCGGCTGGTGGATTTGAACCACCAACATTGTGGTTCAGACTGACTTTTCAGTCCAGTGCTTACCCTACAGTACCACACTTTACTAGGCACTTTACATTCTGAAAGCTTAATCCTCTCTTTTAACTTGAAAGCTAAGCATTATTTCCCCTTTTGCAAATGAGATGCAGGGGACTAACATAAATAAAGCCCTGTGGCCAGGAAATGATAGAGCTAGGATTTAGACCCAGTCTATGGGGCCAAAGTCATGCTCTGCTCTTTCTCTCTCCCACCCCCCTCAACAATGCCCCCCTTTTTTGAGGCTGGTGAAAATCCTAGTGACACCTGTGGGACAAATAGTACCTGTTCAGTGGACTGATTCTTCAGGAGAGCAGAAAGAGGAAGAACTGAAGCTAATGAAGTAGTTCATTTGCAAATGCAAGCTCGCTGAGCTAAAGGTGAAGAAGGTTCCCAGTGTTAACACCTCTCTCTGACAGGGCTCAATGGCAGAGAGATTCCCTACTGGTGTGAGAAATGCTCATTAAACTCTAGGATTCAGATGTCAGGAAGCAGCCCACAGCCAGGCCAGGAAGTTCAGCTCTCCTGGGAGGGCTTCAGAGGAATAGGCTACAGAGTTTAGTTTTGAGGGTCCCTCTCCAACCCAGTAGCCAGCAGCCGATAATCATTACATAAATACAATTGAGTGACTCGCTAATGGTGGAACTGCAGGCATCCTCTCCAGTTAGTGGAGAAGAAATCAGGGCAAGTTTACACATCTCTGCAGGAAAGAAGTTCTTCCTTTGAAGGTCCTAGTGGTGTCAGGATGTTTCTGGCTGTCTATGCTTGAGAGCTTGCACAGAAATGGTGGAGAATGATTGACAAATGTGCACACATGTACTCAAAATAAGGAAATGACTTGCCCAAGGGTTCACAGCTTGTTAATGATAAAACTTGAGTCAAATGCAGGCCTCCAAACTATCTGGTCAGTGTTCTTCCCATAACCAGTCGCTCAATCTTTTGCCCCTTCTTTCCAGCTCCTCTCTTCTTGTCCTCTCCCCTCCCCTCCAGACCTGGAGTGTCCAGATGCTCTGGACATTCCTCGCATCTATAAAATTGTCCCATTCCCTTATATTTTTCTTTCTGTTCTCTGAGGCGGCAACCAGCAAAACGGACAAATGTGCAAGTATATCTATTTAACATCTGATAATGATTAAATATTGTCTGTCTCAATTCTGGAACACTAGGTGCCTTTACTCAAGACCACCTTTGTTGTGGAGTGTTTTCAGCTTGCTGACAGACTCCTCCCTATGCTTACTTTCCCTGTCACCTTTTACAGAATGGCACTGTTTACTGGGCTACTAGAACTTGCATTTCCTGATAGTAGGATCCATGCTGTGTTTATTTCTGAATCTCCTACAGTGCCCAGTGCAGGTCATATGGAAGGCACTGGATGGTTATAGATGGAATCTACTTTACTCACTCACTCATATGGACAATTTGGGCATCTGCGACATGGGGAAGGCATTGTGTGACTGGGTCCCTTTCCTGCTTTTACAGTATTGCAAAAGGAAGCCACCGCTTACTCTGACAGTAATAACCCTAATGTCAAATGTGGTCTTTTTGCTTCATTAAATAATTACAAACTAAGTGTAAGGTAATGGGACTAAATCTGGAGGGAATGGGGGATACAAAGATGAATACCCACCACTGACGTTGAATTGATTCTGACTCCTAATGATTCTTTAAGGCAGAGTAGAACTCATCCATAGGGTTTCCAAGGCTGTAAATTATTACAGAGCAGACTGCCTTATTTTTCTCTTAAGGCAAAATGGCTGGTGGGTTCAAACTGTCAAGCTTTCAGTTAACAGCCTAACACTTAACCCACTATGTCACCATGGTTCACTGAGATGAACATGTATAAGGAGGGCTATCCAAATGGGGGGGAAAAAAAAGGAAAATATGCTGAATAAGCCAGGGCTTTAGACAAATAGGGACTCAGAAGAAGGAGCTTTCTGTATTGGTGGGTATAAGCAGGGAAGATTCCAAGGGGGATATAGCAACTGATCTGAGTCTAGAGTTATGGAAGGGAAATGTGTGCACGGTTGAGGGGTTGAACTGGAGGTAAACTGCTTAGCAGAGTGTAGCACACCAGCATCGGAAGGTGGAGAATAGCAAAGGATTTAGATCCATGGACTAGCTGCCACCTTATCCCTTCCATTTCTCAGGATATCAGAGTTTCTGAACCTCAGCAGTACTGGTTTTTTGGGCGAGATAACTCTTTGTTGTAGGGAACTGTCCTGTGTATTTGGAGTGTTTAACAGCATTCCTAGGCACCTCTCTTCAGTGATGACAACTAAAAATGTCTTCAGACACTTTCAACAGTCCCCTAAGGGCATCACTGCCTCTTTCCTCAACCCCCTGAAGAAGCTGAGAACCAGTGACCATTTGATCTCTTTGAGTTTCAGTTTCCTGGTCTATACAATGGAATGATAATCATGTATGTAAATATGTGGTTGACTTTGAACATGCTAACTGAATGTGAGTCAGTATCATTCATTTCAGAAGTACCTTTTTATTCTTCAAATAAACTGAATTGCAGAACTAAATATGAACTGGATAGAAATATAGTTACTCTGGCTGAAGCAAGGTAGATAGATGGCTCCCAAACCTGCCTTTACAGTCTCTTGTGATACTTTCTTAGAAATCTAAGAGGCACCACTCCAGAAAATGCCAAGACACAATTCTGAGAACGGAGCCTAAAGTAGTTGGATTTGAGTCTTGACTCCTTCCTTTGTGGATGGTTGAGAGAGTGAATAAATTGCAAGTTATATGAAGCCATAGGCTCTGTTTGTCTTGTTCATCTCTGTATTCTCCACCATCGCACATCAAACACATGGCCAGGAAGATGGTGAGGCAAGATAGGCGTGCAAAAGCTAAGCAGGTACTCACTCTCAGTTAGGACCCTGCCCTTGCACAGTCCTAAGGAAGAGTGAGGCCCTCCTTACCTTTACATCCTAGGTACCTTGTTTGCCTCATCTTCTTGCCTTTTCACAATAGATACCTTGTTTGCCTCATTCTTCTTCCGTCCCTGAACAAAAAGCTTAACAAATAAACTGATTGCTTAATAAATTAACTGCTTCAGCTTTTAAGATGGTGGTGATGGTTGTGTGTTTTGGAATAGATTCTAAATCACAGAAACCCTGTAGAGGGTTTCCCAGGCTTTTTAAATTTTTACAGGAGCATCAAGCCTCATCTTGTTCCCACAGAGTGACTGGTACCTTCGAACTACTGACCTTTCGGTTAGGAGCTCAGCTCGTAATCCACTATGCTACCAATGTTCCTTGGGGAACGTTAACATCTGACCCGCTGAGTTATTTTTAAATTAAATAGCTAAGCACATTTTAAGCAACCAGAAGAGTAACAAGTAGCAGTTAAGGCAAGGATTCATTCTTTTCCTTGATCAGGTGGAACAGAGAGAACACCAAAATTGAACGTTCATGGTGGATTTCAGATACAAGGCGAAATTCAATACAGCCGGAGCCAATAGGTGAGAAGCCAGAGTGTTGTGCTGGACCATGCAAGTCCTTGTTCACCAACCCCACACACGTGGGCAGCGTTGCATTTACCTGTGTCACAACCACATCTAAGCTGGCACTAGGTCAGTGCCAGCAAAGGTAGTCAGTAGATGGTGGCAGCACTTACCTCTCTCTAGGCAGCTGGTGGTTGGGATTGTGGCGGCAGCGCACGCTGAGGCCGAAGAGTTTCCGGGCAGTGCGCTGGATCTTCTGCCTCTGGGCCTCCGTAGCACTCTGCAGGAGCTTGTAGCGGTTCTGCAGGTCCCAATCATTGCCCCAGTGCTGATGGATGCTCCCGATGGTCAGGAAGTGGTTGCTGGGGAGACGCTTCATAAACGATTTAAATTCATCTAGCAAGAAACAAAGGCCAAGAGAGAAGAGATGGGCATGACCTCCTACATCTTCTTGGTTTTTTTGTTGTTAATTGTCATCCAGTTAGTTCTGACTCAGAGATCCTGCATAGGGTTTCCAAGGAGCAGCTGGTGAGCCTGAACTACCAACCTTGTAGTTCAAACTGACTTTGTAGTCCAATGCACTAGCCCACAGCACCATACCAGGACTCCTCAAACATTTAGCTCTACCTACGAATAAAGCAGGCTTGCAAATAAAGCTAATTCATTTGAGATCCATAGAACACTGCATTAGCCTGCCTTGCTCCTACTGTTGTATTGTTAAGGGCCATTGAGTCAGTTCTGACACATAGTGACTCTATATAGGGTTTCCAAGGAGTGACAGGTGTGTTTGAACCACTGATCATTTGGTTAGTAGTCCAGTGCTTAATTTACAATGCCAGACCAGGACTCCTGCTAGGCACTGCAAAACCCATTACACTTTTAATACATTTTAAAGAAAGTACAAAAATCTTGTATTTTGCTATCACAGGCGTGAACTGGCATCCCATATGATTGCTTAAGTTAAAGTGTAACTGATTAATTATTTTTGCCCAAAATATGTGCTGAAACATTGATCCCTGAAAGCCTATAAACAACAGCTTGTTTGGAAATGTTGGTTTTCTTCTGTTGCATTAATAAGCTATACAGAATAGTGTGGGTCCTGAACCTAATAATTTCTGAGTTACAGAGAAAATCAAATAGAGACATCCAATGCCAAGGATCTCTGGCAAACATCTGGAACCAGGAGAAAGACTCACAGAAGGAGTCAACCCACTGAAACCTTCATTGGAACTTTTATTCTCCAGAAAGTGAGAAAATCACCTCTAGTTCTTCAAAGTCACCCAGTTGTGGTATTTGTGTTACAGAAGCTCTAGATACAATAAGCACAGGACTGCCAACTAGAAGACAGCCAGCCAATCTGCAGGAGGAAGATAAAGCCTCCAAAACCCTATACTATGAATAGAACCTACAATGAATCAGAACCTACTCCATAACACTTAACAATACAACAGCACCAGACAACTAAGGCACAGGGCTTCCAAACATCTGTAATTTGAATACGTCATTAAAATGATATTCAAATATCATTCATACTTAACATTTTTTAATCTTTTGTTTGAATCAATTCACTACTTTTTTTCACTTTGAAATTACAAACAAGACTATTATTCAACTCTATATGGAAAACCACAATCACACCTTCAGTAGAATGGTATATGAACAAATCAATATGATGAAAACTCATGGCTGCTGAGCCAATTCGAACTCATGACCCCCTAAAAGACACAGTAGAACTGCCTCAGAGCATTTCCAAGGCTGAAAACCTTTATGGATACAGACTGCCACATCTTTCTTCAACAGAGGGGCTGGTGGGTTCTGTCTGTCAGCCTTTTGCTTCAAGTCAAGAGCTTTAACCGCCACACCACCCAAGAGTCTATCATGAAAACAATGTTAATAAATTTTAGCCAGATATTGTTGTTTTCTGCTAAATGATCAAACTTCTGATCCTGTTTTCACTTTGAAATACAGGAGATTAGCAAGTGGGAGAGAGGTGTTAAAGGCACATTAGCACCGAAATGAAACACTTTCTTTGATGTATTCTGTATATTTGACAGAGAACTGAAAATGAATCAATGTCCCCTATGTATGATTCACTCTTATGTGAAGTCTTACATGTGAATCACTGAACATTATTTCATATTTGAGGAAATTCTAGCTTGAGGATGGGGACAAGCTCTCGGGCCTCCTGGTGAGGGTTCTGCCTCAGTTTCTGATGTTGAGAATTAGTATGTCAGCATGTGCTAATTCTTGATGTTGTTGTTGCTAAATGCTGTCAAGTTGGTTCCAACTTATAGTGACCCTGTATAGGGTTTCCAAGGAGCAGCTGGTGGGTTTGAACTGTTGATCTTGTGGTTCACAATCCAGTGTTTATACTTCAGCGCCACACTAGGTGTTGGCTAATACTTAATGCAGTCTCAGAAATGACTTAGTTCGGCTTTCTTGTTGTACATCTGGGGGAGCCGAAGCCCAAAATGAGAAAGTGACATTCTGAAAATAACATAGCCAGTGAGTGCTGAGACCCAAAACTAAAATTTGACTCCTTCACTGCCCCTGCCGCTAATGGGAAAATTTGAGTTCATGGTTTCATCATTTTTCAGGGCAGGAAAAAAAAGTCTAAATGACTGAATTAAACAACAACAACAATAACACTTTCCTTTCATGTTATAAAACGAATGGCTTAGAAAACTTGAACCACATAAGGTATTCACCTTATTTAACGAATACTTAATGAATATCAATATGCACCAGGGGCTAACCATCGAGTGCATATTACTTGCTTTTATAGCAAACCCACTTAACAACAACAAATTAGAGGAGGTACATTTATTGTCCATTTTGCAGAAACAAGGGCAAAAACAGTTATGAAACTTGGCCAAAGTCACAGAGCCAGTTAAGTGGTAGCAGCAGAACTTTGGCCTGGAGTCAAAACCTGTGGTTGTACTTTTTACCTTACACAGTGAAATCTGTGAGAACCAGAGCTCACGGGACTACTTTGTTTCTCTGAATCTCACAGGTTTTCTGCCTTTGGCAGGGCACAGTTTTACCACTTTTCTATCACTCTAGATTGTTGT
The DNA here is from genome assembly GCF_000296735.1 of Chrysochloris asiatica. Lineage (NCBI taxonomy): Eukaryota > Metazoa > Chordata > Mammalia > Afrosoricida > Chrysochloridae > Chrysochloris > Chrysochloris asiatica. Next base: position 4,998,962 of record NW_006408599.1, on the reverse strand, counting down.
TACTGTTAAGTGCTGTCGAGTTGGTTCCAACTCATAGCAACCCTGTATAGGGTTCCCAAGGAGCAGCTGGTGGGTTTGGACTGCTGATCATTTGGTTTGCAGTCCAGTGCTGATTTTACAGCACCATACCAAGAGTCCAAATTAGTAGAAAATATTTGAGTTTTCCTCCTCTGACAGATTTCTACCTGACCTATGTTCCGGCTTTTGCAGGTCCCACTGTACTTCCTCTGAAATCATAAATAGAATGATAATGAGGAGCAGTATATTGGGAGACAAAAAACAAAGGATGCTCAAATTACAAGATGGTGACTACTACAGAACCTGAGGCATCTCATTGGAGACAGACATGAGAAGTTTACATCGCATCTTGACCAGAGAATTGCTGTGTGACCCTGGGCACAGGCCTTGTCTCCCAACACCTTAGTTTCCCTGTCTGTCAAATGGGTATAACCGAATACAGTCCACATATTGAGAGGACACAGAACACACTTAGAGAATGGTAGTGTAAGACTGAAAGGACTATACAAGACTTTGCACTGATTAGCTTATTTAGTGAGCTGGCGGGAGGCAGGTGACTGGCTCTGATGACCTTGTGCTGTTTTGAACTGCTCCAACTCTCTTCCAATGTTAGAATACACAGTTCATTTTCCAGAAGACTCTATTGAATTTTAAAGGGGATAACAGTTTTTTTCAATGAACCCAAATATGGGTCAGATGAGAAATTTGAACTTGAAAGTTGAATGTTGTAAGTTTCTTGTCTAAAGTAGAAGGGTTCCTCTAGAAGAAAGAAGGATATTTTTGTGAGTAAATCAGGTTCCTGTTTGGCCACCAATGATACTCTGGAGTCATCACTGAATCAGTGGTAGTTACCTTTGACTCGTCACTAATCCTTCTATATAGTGTTAAAAATATGGTGGAAAATAAACACAAGAGCAGATGCATATATGTCTACATGGATGTGTCTTCTTAGGTGATATCATTTCATATGGATAAGTATAGGGACATCAAGAACAAATAAATGTGTATCTTTGTGGGCAGAAAATGTGACACAAAAATGACTTACATGGCTAACGCAACTAATTTTTCAGCCTTTCAGCTTTCTGTGTTTCTTAACCCACCCACTCAAACTGGCTTCCCTTTCTTTCCAATGATTGAATGCTAAGAATTCCAACTGCCTATGCACACAGTCTTTATTCCTCTCTGCTTTTTAGCAATCAGTAGAATCTCTTTGCAAAAGTATTTTATCAAAAGCTCTTTCAGTCTGAGGCCAAATAACGGTCATAATACATTTCCAGCATGAACTGTTCCATTACCAATTGCCCGAGACTTCGCATGGACTAATGGGTGCAAGTCTGTAAGGCATGCACAGCTCCACTTGAGACTCATGAGCCTGTGGAAGCAGGATCATTGAAAAACCAGGTGTTCTTACAGAAAACTGGAGCTGAGAGCCCATGCAAACCAGTCTTTTTCAAACATTGCTCAACAGAGTTCTGTTTTTATCTTGGGTAAACAATGGCTTCTAGGCTAAGATTTTGTTTGTGTCAAAGAGTTTCCTGGATAAACATGTAAATAAATTCAAATATCATAAACACAAACAAGTCCCTTCATTTATCACATAAGGAAATTGAGGCCTGGGGATAAAGTAGAATTAAAAGTTGCAAAAGTTGCTGTGATCTTTGGATTTAGAATCAAGACACTACTGAATTCCATTCTCAATGTCATCATTTACTAACAGTGCAACCATAGGGAAGACTATGGGATTCGGTATCCTCTTTTATAATACAGGAATATCATGACTAATATTAATGAAATAGTTGTCATAGATTTACGTGATATAAGTTGCTTTAATGAAGGAATGTTCTATAGATATATCCACTTACATAGCAGGTATTTATAAAGTACACGTTGTTGTTGTTAGGTGCCATTGAGTCAGTACCAACCCACAGCGACCTTAGGCACATCAGAATGAAACACTGCCCGATCCTGGGCCAACCTCACTACTGCTGTGATACTAAAGTCCATCAATGCTGCCACTCGGCCAATCCATCTCGTTGGGGGTCTTCTTCTTTTTCTCTGACCCTCCCTCCACCTTGCCAAACATGATATTCTTCTCTAGTGACTGGTCCCTCCTGATAATATTTCTGAATATGAGAGAAAAAGTTTGGCCATCTTGGCCTCCAAGGAGCACTCTGGCTGCACTTCTTCCAACACAGATCTGTTGGTTCCTTTGGCAGCCCAATGCACTTTCAATCTTCTCCTCCAACACCGTAACTCAAAAGCATCAATTCTTCTATGGTCTTCCTTATTCACTGTTCAGCTTTCACATGCATATGAGGTTATTGAAAATACCATGGCTTGGGTCAGGTGCACTTTAGTTCTCAAGCTGACATCTTTTTTCTTCAGCACTTTAAAAAAAGGTCCTGGGCAGCAGATTTGCCTAATGAAATACGTCGTCTGATTTCTTTTTTTTTTTCCTTTCTCTCCCCCTCCAGTGTCTGTTTTATAATATAATGTATGGGAAACCCAGGTTCAAAAGTCAGCCAAGCATCTTAACATTATTCCCCGCCTTTCCCCATTCCAACCATATCTCAGTCTCTGTATCCCAGAACCCTGTTGTTCCAAGGCTGTGCCTATATCTTTTTTTACTTCTGTCTCATTTAGTTCATTCATACCTGTCTAGTTGTTCTCACGTCTGCTTTGTTCTTCCATTCCCCTCTCCCTACTTGTATATTGTCCCCCTCCCCCTACCCAAACTGTCCTGTGTCTACTCCCTGCCCAGTGCTCCCCCTTCCCCTCCCACCCTTAACCCTATCCCTGCATCCTAGCAGCCTGCTTAGAATCCACTTTAGTGGGATAGTATGGGTTCTTTTTCTTAGACTTTTACGGTAGTGGTCCTATGCAGTATTTTTCCTTTTGTGATTGACTAATTTCACTCAACATAATGTCGTTAAGGTTCATCCATGTTGTGAAGTGTCATGCAGCTTCCTTGTTATTTTTCAAGGTAGCATAATACTCCATTGTGTGTATGTACCACAGCTTGTTTATCCATTCTTCAG
>NW_006408599.1:4961375-4993406 GCF_000296735.1 Chrysochloris asiatica | reverse complement strand
GAGTTGTGCCCCATCAGCAAACGAAGGTCCCGTGGGCTTTACTCCATTTGCGTCATCACGGTCAACTCCACATTGAGGAGGCAGCTCTTCCCTAGTCACATTTTGAGTGCCTTCCAACCTGAGGGGCTCATTTTCCAGCACTATATCTGACAGTGTTTCTCTGCTATTTATAAGGTCTTCAGTGACTAAATATTCAGAAGTAGTTCGTCACTCTTTCTTCCTAGTCTGTCTTCATCTGGAAGCTCATCAGAAACCTGTCCACCATGGTTGACCCTGCTTGTATTTAAAATATTGGTGGCATAGCTTTCAGAATCACAGCAACTCACAAGCCACCACAGTACAACAAACTGACAGAGGAGTGGTGGACTGAGCACACATAACATGTTAATTACTAACTTGTCATCTGCTCTTGGAAATCTCAAGGATTGTTAAGCTTTTTGTGTCCAAAAATGAAAACACTGTCTTCTTTCCAAGCCTTCCAGTGTGATCTAGCTTAGACTCAGAGGACAGTACCAATATTCATCCACTTAAACAAGGATGTGGGTGCCATCTCTGATCTCCTTCTTCTCTTCAACTCCTATAGTTTCACTAGTATCAAGCCCAGCCTATAATATTTCCTTCTAATTTTCTCAACATCTCTGCATACTTCCTGTCTTTACCACTTTGATCCACATCATAGGCAACTCTTTCCTGGCACCTTGTGATGACCTCACATCCATACTCTGATCTTTGCACTGCAGTTAGTTACTTTCTAAGTTTCTGCTCAGTGATTGTACCATCAATAGTAGTCTTTTCTGACCTTCCTGACTACATGAACTCCCAACTCCACATCAGGGGCTCACAGAAGCACCTCATTCTTTCCATGTACACCGTTCATATGTCTGTGAGACTCATGTCTAGATTTCCCACAAAACTCAAAGCTCCATGTGGGCAGAGCTCTGGCTTTGCATTTAATTTACTGTATGGCCTTTGGTGACTAATGACTTTTATTCCCTAAAGTGCATTTTTCTTAGACATACACACACACACAAACCAGGAGATATCTAAGTTACCTGACAAATGACTTTCTGCTTCAATAGCTGTGAATTCTTTGGAGAGATGGATAATAGACGGATAGGTAGGTATGTAGAGAGAAAGATAGATATAGATGGACAGTAGATATAGAAACAGAGATCTAGATAGAAACAGAAAGAGAGACTTGGGAATCAATAAAACTTTCCACTCTCCAGAGACTTTTTAAGACAACAGATTCAATATACTATAAGACCACAAAATTGACTATTCTATTTAGTATTTCATTCAGCAGAGATTTATTTAGTATCTTCTCCATTGTTATTGTTGTTGTTGCTAAGTTGTTAAGTGCTGCTCCCATGAGCAGCTGGTGGGTTTGAACCACAGACCTTGCTATTTAAACTGACCTTGCAGTCAGTAATTATCCAAAAGTGCCACACCAGAACTCCTATAACAAGCTCTAGACCCTCCAAAGTGCAAGAGTTGGGACCACTGAATTTTTCCCTCAGTAGTCATACTTCCAGTTACAGACCAGTTTGCCATTATAGACTGGCTGTTCATGCAGTATTACTAAATTGGACTCTCTACCTGAATTCTCCAGGTCTTTATAGGCTTCGGCCCAGGACTTGGCCATGTTGGCCAGCGTGTACTCCATGATCTGGATGTCGGTGATGGGGCAGTTGCATTGGGGAAACTCCTCGGCACACTGGCACCTGCACTGGTTATTCTGGCAAACATATTCCCCCTCACCATTGCACATGATGTAGCTCAAGGCCGACTGGACAAACTTCTCTTGCAGATACTGAGGGAAGATTATCTGAAGACCTGTTCAAGAATAGCAAAAAGGAATACAGAAAGGTTACAAAAAAGGTGTTTCATTAACAGTTTCAAAAGGTGATGCGTAGAAATTCTAAGCTGCTAGATTTCTCCCTGTGCATCATAACCAAAATATTGCTGGGCCTGTGAAGATCCAGACAGAAAAATCTGTGAAACCTCCGTTTTCATTGCTTCTATTTAAACTTCTCAGCTCACGATGTTGGCTGTCACTGAAATGCGCAATCTATGTCATTACGTTATTCTATTACAAGAGGACTGTGCCTATCTATACAAAGGGCTTACGATCTCAACTGAGTCATTAAAATTGCAGAGTGTTAGAGTAACATAACCAAAGTACTTAAATGTGAACCCCAGAAAAGGTCATTACAATATGTAATTATAGAAACTTTTTTCTCCAGAAAACCCAGGGATAGATTTTATATCATATAATGGTACAAAGGACTCTTGGTGAGGGGCTGCAAGTTAATGTGCTGGACTTCAAGGTTGGTTTGAACCACAAGGTTGGAGCTTCAAGCTCATCAGCACTCTTCGTCAGAACCGACTCGATGGCATTTTAACAACAACAGCAACAAACGATCCACAGCACCATACAATTGCTTTTAATTGAACAATAAAACAGTATTTGTTGGGGGATAGAAACAGAGCTAAAGCATAGGCAATGAAAGTGATAAAGCTTTAATTTGTACAATTTTCTTCAAAACCAGCATATCATTAGGATTCTTATGACAAAGGAAGAGGTGGCAGCTTTCTGCAAGACTCCTCATGGATAGATTTTGGTAATATTTCTACTCAGGCCAACACCTCTGGGTAGTTTTAGCACCTGCTTTACTCTGAGCTCAGGCTTCTGGGGAGGAAGTAAGTCTTGACCTTTTTCTACCAGCTAAGGTAGTAGTAGTTGTGGTTCTGGGAGAGATAGCAGGTGTTCAAAAGACTCAGGATCCTGGGCTATACTTTGTGTGACTAGAGTTGTCTCTTTTGAGTTTAAGACAGCTCTTGAAGAACAGCTTTCGAAGGTGACTCTAGGGAAGAGACTGGACTGTCTGTGTTGCAGTTGGACAGACTTTTACTCTTTTCTATAGTCATAATGTCCATTTTAGCATTAGATGAATCATTAGAATTTCTTGATGTCATTTTTCTGATATCTGTTGGATTTGACATAATTGATGTTATCACATTAGAGCTTTCCACAGATAGCAACATAACATCATAATTGTCACTTTCAGAAACCAACTCAACACAATCCAGTGACAAATTAACCTTTTCAGTTGCTTTTATTAAAAAATAAAAATAAAAAACTTAAAATATTTCTACTTCACAGAAGTCATTCTTTTATCTGGACAATTAACTGACTTTTGATTCTTATCTAAATCCGTGTGCTCAGAATTTACAGCCTTACAGACTACATTACTGTTGTTGTTGTTGTTAAGTACCGTAGAGTCAGTTTCGACTCATAGCAGCCCTGTATAGGGTTTCCAAGGAACCACTGTTGAGATTGAACTGCCAACCTTATGGTTCAAACTGACCTTGCAGTCCAGTGCTTTATCCCACAGCACCACACCAGGACTCCATTGTTGTTATTAATTGCTGTCACGTCACTTCCAACTCATAGCTACCCGGTACAAGGTAGCTGGTGGGTCTGAACCACCCACCTTGTCTTTAGCAGCCCAGTGCTTATTGAACATCATCGCATCAGGAATCCAAGGTATATTCCAAACAATTCCTTAGAGATAATAATGCTGTTTTAACAAGTCTTTGAAATTTTTCCTTCTTTGGGAAGAGTGCAGAGGCTACTGCTTCATGTTTATTCTGCACTGTATCTTCCTGATACCTCATTCCGAGTCTCTCAGTTTGTTATCAAATACTTTTATTTCATACACTGAATCATCTGTCAAATCAAGTGTCTGACCTGTTCCAGCAATGTTCTTGGCTTTTCTAGAGTTACACTAATATTTTTATTATTTTGCTCAGAAGTTTCCATGCACTTAACATTTTCTTTTCTGTGCACATCCTGTTTTTGGATATGGTTGCTATTACTATCAATGTCAAGAGGTAAATGCTCCTTCCACACTCTAAATGCTGAAATGATGTATTCTAGTAGATCCTTCCGTTTTTAAAACACCAACAGCATAGTTGCTGGAATTTACTGAATTGACCAAGTCATGTATTTTCTCAACAAGTAAAAAATGGGAGTTTGAATTTAAATGGGAGGAGTCCTGGTATGGTGCTGTGGGTTAATGCGTCAGACAACAAAGCCATTTGAACTGCAAGCTCAGTGGTTCAACCTCACCAGCTGCTCCCCGGAAACCCTATAATAGGGTCACTATGGGTCAGCACCAACTCGACAGCACTTCACAACAAAAACAATTTTGCTATTTATTTTAAAAGGCAGAGTAGCTAAATTAAATGACAAACTAATGGTGATGCAAACTAAATTAACAGAAGATTCCAAAGAGCAGATCAAAAAGACAAAGTAAAGTATTAAAATGAAATGTGCAAAGACCTGGAGTTAGAAAACCAATAAGAGATAAACAAGTTATGCATTTCTCAAGATGAATGAACTGAAGAAAAAGTGCAAACCTTGGGTTGCAATACTGAAGTATTCTTTATCTTCTGAATGATGCCAAATACTGAATGATGCCAAAAAAAAAAATCAAAAGATGGAAGGAACACACATAGTAAATACACTAAAAAGAATTGGTTGATATACAACAATTTCAAGAGATAGCATATGGTCAAGAATCAATGATACTGAAGGAAGATGTCCAAGTTGTCCTGAAGACATTGGCAAAACACAAGGCTCCAAGAATTGACGGAATACCAGTTGATTTATTTCAACAAATAGACGCATTGCTGGAAGTGTTCACTGTCATGCCAAGAAATTTGGAGGACAGCTGCCTGGCAAATTGACTTGAAGAGATCCACATTTGTGCCCATTTCAAAGAAAGATGATTCAATAGAATGTGAAAATTGCCAAACAATATCATTAATATCACATGCAAGTAACATCTTGTTGCAGATAGTTAACAAGCATTTGCAGCAGAATGTGCACAGGTAACTGCCAGAAATTATATCTGGATTCACAATAGTACATACAACAAGGGATAGCATTGCTGGTATCAGATGGAGCTTGGAGGAAAGTAGCAAATACCAAAATGACGTTTACCTGTGTTTTACTAATTTGTAAAGGTATTTGACTGTGTGGATCATAACAAATTATGGATAACATTGGGAAGAATAGAAATTCCAGGACAGTTAATTGTGGATAGACTAAGGGAATCCTGGTGTGGTAATGCAGAATAAGCACTGGACAGCTAACCACAAGGTGGGCAGTTCAAGCCCTCCAGCCACTCCTCAAAAACCCTATGCAGGGTCGCTATGATTGGGAATCAAATCAACTCAACGACACTTACCAACAACAGACTGAGAGGCAGCTATTTTCACAGAAGGAGGAAATACTGTGTGGTTTAATATGAGGACAGATGTGCCTAAAGGTTGAATCCTTTCACCATATTGTTCCATTTGTATGCTGAGTAAATAATCAGAGAATTTTTACTATATAAAGAATATAGACAGCATCAGGAATAGAGGGAGATGGAGGTATGCAGATGACACAACCTCGCTTGCCGTAAGTTAAGAGAACTGGAAGCACTTATTGATGAAGATTGAAGACTGCGGCCTTCTGTATGACTATAATTCAACACAAAGAAAGCAAAAATCCTCACAATGGAATCAGTAAGCAAATTCATGATTTTATTTTGCTTAGATATACACTGAGAAAAGCAGCTGTCAAGAAATCAAATGGCATATTGCATTGAACAAAACTGCTACCGAAGACCTGCTTAAAGTGTTAAAAAGCAAAAATATCACTTTGAGAACTAAAGTGTGCCAGACCCAAGCTCTAGTATTTTCAGTCACCTCTTATGCATGCAAAATTTGGGCAACAAATAATGAAGGCTGAAGAGGCATTGATGAACTTATATTATGGTATTGGCAAAGAATATTGACTATACCATTGAACTGCCAGAGAAAGAACAAATTTATCTTGGAAGAAGTATAGCTGAAATGCTCCTTAGAAGCGAGAATGGTGAGACTTCACGTGACATATTTTATATATGTCACCAGGAAGGACTAGTCTCTGGAGAAGGATATCATGCTTGGTAAAGTAGAGGGTCAGACAAAAAAAGGAAGGCCCTCAATGAGGTGGATTGAGACAGTGGCTTCAGCAAAGTGCTCAAACATAGCAATGATTCTGAGGATGGAGCAATGTTTCATTCTGTTGTACATAGGGTCTCTATAAGTTAGAACTGACTTGGTGGCACTGTAAGATAAGCATTGAAAAACAAGGTCAGTTTGAACTGCAAGGTCGCATTCAAAATCACCAGCCACACCCTTGGAAGCCCTATACAGGGTCACTACAATCTGGAACTGACTCAAAAGTACTTAACAATAGTAACAACGACTACAGCAACAAAACCACATCAGAGAGCTGTTAAGAGGATTAAATGAAATAATTTCTGCAATGTGCATAGCACAAGCAATGGCTATTATTTATTCTTATTTTTTATGATAATAATGTCACTCTTGTATTTTTGTAAAGGTTGAAAGCAATTTTCATCAGGATTCAGAAGAAAAAGATAGAGAGGCAGTTGTCAATTTTTTGGTGAGCTTTCACATATATATAAACTAAGAGGGTCTAGAATTTTCCTGTACTTGTTGAACCAGGACAGGGGGAAGTGCAGGGGAGAAAGTTGGGGTCCTAAGTTATTAGCATGGAAAGGGTTCTAACAGAGCTTTTCAGTAGGGCAGTGGCCCACTTCAAGATTTGGTAACCGCCACACCAATAATCAACATGGGGCCCATCTAAGTTTGAGCAATTGCTCCGCTGGATGACTGTACAGGGAATACGGATGCTAAAAAGAAGGGTAAAACAAGGCAAGCTGTAACATAGTTTCCAAACTGACTTTACAATTCTTTCAGAGCATGTATTATTGAATCATTTTATCTGTATCCTTGTTTTTGCTTTCAAAGCAAAATTTATTTTTGGCTGATCCCAATCCCCTATAGGCATCTGGGTCTATGGATTGAGGTTATGTTTCTGCTGTTTAAAGGAACTCTGTAGACTATATTCTCAGTCCTATTTTTCTACCTTGCTCATCATTTTCTTCCTCCTTTTTGTAGTGGATAAAATATTCTATTCTTGGTCCTATCCCAAAAGGAATTTGGGGAGAGCAGTTTTAGAAAATTGCGTCAAATCATTTCTCCATTTGGCAAGGGTACAAAAGGCAGTATTACTTCCCCTATTTTATGCAACTGAAAACAGATAAAGTTTGGGGATGGGGGTTTTATCTAGGAGCAGTTGTTGAAATACAAAACTGGCTGTTATTTAAAAATGGAAACTCGGAACATGCCAAGCTGTCTTGAAGGCAGAATCTCTTGGGCAATTTTGAAAGAGAATAATGAAGACATAGCAATTAAAAAGCACTTTTCTGCAAAATGTCATTACTGTTTAAAGTTACGTAACCAGTTCTATTGCAGTGGAGGTTCACTGAGCAGTCACAGCCAGAGCCCTCGCCTTATGACCTGTGTTCAACAAAGAGGTCCATTGCTGACCTCATAGATCGACGCCTGAATCCTGCGGGCTTCAATGGGAGTCATAAATAATTTGGAGCGGGATTTGGCCCGTGGAACCATGGTTTGAAAGATATACAGCTGCCGGCTGGGGTTACATATTCTGTCCCTACAGTTCCCAAAGACACACACACACAGGGAAAGGAAAACTGAGAAAATGAGAGAGAGAGTAAGGACACCATGATTGCCAAGCATATAAATTTTGCCTCACAGAAACCTCAGAAGGCAAGAGTTGAGTTTCATTTCAACATCAACTCACCCACGCTGAACATATGGAATATTCTCCCCTCCCCCATCTCATTATACTTTAAAAAAAAAAACAAAAAAAAAACCCTTGTTATAATTTCAAATGCAATTCTTCGCTGCGGAGCTGAGTGGGCAGTATAGATGTGTGAACATCCATGCCATCTTCTTTCTCTTTTCCTGGTTCTTGTCTCTCCACCCGCCATCCCTCCCACTTCTCCCAACCCATGCATCTTCTACTTCTTTTGTATTCTAAAGCAGTTTTTGTATGCTGAGACCAGACTTCTCCCTCTCCAAGTTACACAATCGGATATTTCTCATTCCTTGTCTTTCTCCCTCCTCTTGTCTCCTACTCTCCTCTTGTTTACTCAGAACACACCAGACACCCTGCCTTGGTTTCAGTCCCTTCAATGTGCCAGTTTGCTCTTCCTCTAGTCCTTGCACTTGGTCTTCCCTGTGCCTGGAATATTCTTTCCCCAGAATTCTGTTTGGCTCCCTTGTAATACAGACCTTCCTAGACCACTGGAGTTGAGATGCAAAACCACTACAGCATTCTCTTTTAGGCTCGTCTCCAGAGTATCGGCTATGGACTGAAATGCTTTTATTGATTTGTTTTATTTTATTTCATCCCCTCCACTAGAGAGTGCTCTATAGTAGGAGAGCTGTCTAAGCTATTCACTACAAATGTCCAAAGAGTGTAAAACAAGACCAACCACAGAAGTGACTTGATAGAACCCTGGTGGGGCAGTAGGACTCTATCAGAAGGTCAGAAGTTCAAAACCACCAGTCACTCTGCAGGAGAAAGATGAGGCTATCCACTCTCATAAAGATTTACAGTCTCAGAAACCCTAAATAGGATTACTATGAGCTGGAATTGACTTGATGATGGCAGGTTTTTTGAGTACACACAGAGTCTCCATGAGTTAGAATTGATTTGATGGCACTTAGGAACAGCAACAACTAGTTTATTGAATGAAATAAAAAATGAAACAAAACAAAACTATGTTCTTCCTCATTCCAACTGGAAAAAAGTTACCCCATTAGAATTTGGGGATGTTAAAACAGAAGAGTTTGTGAATTTGCCCAATACTCTCTGACTAAAGTAATAGAATCAGGACTCAAATCCAGGAATACTGAATGAGCTCTCAAATACTTGTGGGTCCTTCCATTTCTTTAGTTGAAAAACAGACAGAGACAGAATCCTGGCTTCATATTCCCTGTGCTAGCTTCAATGCAGAGACCTTGGGTAAAGGCTCCCAAAGCCTCAGTCTTTTCCACCTGTCAAGCTGAAATCTCAATAATCACCTTCCAGAGTTATTGTGAAGGAGCCTCGGGTAGCATAATGGGTTAAGAATTGGGCTGCAAACCACGAGATCGGCAGTTTGAATCTACCAGCTACACCAAAGGAGAATGATAAGGCTTTCTGCTCTTGTCAAGATTTATAGCCTTGGAAACTCTATACAGGGTTGCTATGAGTTGAAAGTGACTCACACAAGCACGTAAGTAGCACACTACCAGAGATACTGTGAGGAGTAAATGGGATGAAGGCAGGCATAAACAGTATTTATGACAACACCTGGAATAATTCAGTGCTAAATAAATGTTAGGTTTCCTCCAATCACTCGGTCTCAGAATGTGATCCATTCTAAGACCAAATTTAAGTCCTTTTTTTGAAAATCTACCTTGAGTAGGTCAACCAGGATAGTATGAATCATTCCAGGAGTGAATTTTCTCTTAATATCATGATAATTACAGTCAAAATCAAAACGCTTTTTGCCATTGAATTGATTCTGATTCATAGCCACACTGTATAGGGTTTCTGAGACATGAGATGCCAACACATAGTTAGCAGTTCAGTGCTAAGCCTACAGTGCTGTAAGTTTCCTAATAATTACTGGAAGGCTTTGTAATGATCCTCCCATCATTCCTTTAGAGTTGCTATCCTTCCTTCCTTCTTTTCTCCCTCTTCCTTCATTTCTCTTTTCTTCCCTCTTTCTCTCTACTTTTCCTCCCACACATATCTTTTAACCCTATATATGTGCTTTAAACCTTGACTTTCAACTCTGTGGATCACATAAGTTATGGACCACACTGAGGAGAATGTTTGTTCCAGAACACTTAATTGTGCTCATGAGGAACTTGTACATAGACAAAGAGGCAGTCATTCGAACTGAATGATTTAAAATTGGGAAAGGTGTGCACCAAGGTTGTATTATTTCACAGTATTCAATTTGTGAAGAAGTCCTGGTGTGGTATTGTGGGTTAATGTGCTGGACTGCATAATTGGTTTCAACTGCAAGGTCGGTGATTCAACCTCACTAGCCACTCTTTGGAAACCCTGCATAGGTTCATAAAAGTCAGAACTGACTTGATGGCATTTAGCAACAACAACAACAACAATCTGTATGCTGAGCAAATAATCTGAAAAACTGGATTATATGAAGAAGAATGTGGCATCAGGATTCAAGGAATGCTCATTAACAACCTATGATATGCCGATAGATGGTACAACCTTGCTTGTTGAAAATGAAGATGACTTAAAATACTTATCGATGAAGATCAAAGACCACAGCCTTCAATATGGGTTGTACCTCAATGTAAAGCAAAGACAAATCATTACCACTGGAACAATAAATAAAACCATGACAAATGGAGAAAAGATTGAAGTTGTCAAAGGCTTCATTTTGCTTGAATTCACCATCAAAACTCATGGAAGCAGCAGTCAAGAAATCAAACAACATAGGCAAATCTGCTGCACAAGAATTCTTTTCATGTTCAGGAGCAAAGATGTCAGTTTGAGGACTACATTGCACCTGAAGAAAGCCATGGCATTTTCATTGGCCTCATATGCAAGTGAAAGTTGGACAGTGACTATGAATAAGGAAGACCATAAAAGAATTGATGCATTTGAATTATAGGATGGGAGAAAAATATTAAAAGTACCACAGACTGCTAGAGGAACAAACAGATCTGTGTTGAAAGAATTACAACCAGAATGCCTCTTGGGAGACAGGATAGCAAGACTCTCTCATACTTTGGACATATTATCAGGAGGAGCTAGTCCCTGGAGAAGGCTATCATGCTAGTTAAAGTGGAAGGTCAGCAAAAAGGAGTAAAACCCCTAACTAGATGGATTGGCACAGTGGCAGCAGCAATGGGCTCAAGCTTAATCTTTACAACAATTGTGAGGATGGTACAGGACCAGGTTGTGCTTCGTTCTCTTGCAGACCTTATGGTTGCTAAAAGTTAGAATCGACATGACAGCACCTAACAACAACATGTCCCAGGCCTTGTGATGTGAATACCAAGATGAATAAGACAAGAAAATCTCTGCCAACACAGACCTCACAGTCTAGTGAAGGAAAGAGATGTGTAAAAGTCTTGTTCAGATGCAGTGAGATCAGTGCTGTGTCAGAAGATACAAAGGTGCTCAGGAAGCAAACAGGAAGTACACTTGGACCAAAACCATGGAGAAGCAGGCAGTAGGGGATGAGCAGGCCACAGAGAGGGATCCTAGAGAGGGAAACAGCAGGTACAGAGACCACAAGGAACAGTGCTCTTCCCAGATGAGAAGCAACCAGGGCATCCATCACCTTTCTATCTCATAAACATCTCATCTTGCTTATCCCCTCTGCAATCTCCCTGGTGTAGTGCTGTGGGATAATGCACCAGACTGCAAAGCCGTTTGAACCGCAAGGTTGGTGGTTCAAGCTCACCAGTCACTCCTCGGAAACCTTGTACAGGGTCGCTATGGGTTGGAACTGACTCGACGGCACTTAACAACAACAACAATCCCCCTTAGAGAAGAGAGGAGAGGATTCTAGAGCCCAAGAAATCAAAATTCTGAAAGGAAGAATGACACAGAACAAAAATTTGTCATCTCACTAGAGGAAATGCATTTCTAATATCAGTAAAGATCCTTGTTCATTACAGGCAGTAAGTCTACTAAAGATTCCAAAAAAGATCTGGGGGTTCACTACATTGTTGAGTTTCAACCATCAAGACCAATAAAGGAACAGAAAAACTTACTTCAATGACCTTGTCAGTATTTCTGTGTAAAGTAGGCACTTAGTTCAGGTGACTTTCCTCTGTGAGGTAAACTCCAAGCACCAAACCATTGAATGAACTCTGAACTCTGACTCATAGCAGCCCTGTAGGACAGAACAGAACTGTCCTTAGGGGTCCTGAGACTACGAATCTTTATAGAAGCAGAGAGCATCACGAGGTTGTTGTTGTGAAATGCCGTAGAGTTGGTTCCAACTCATGACCCTGTATAGGGTTTCTGAGGAGCAGCTGGTGAGATTGAACCTCTGACCTTGCAGTTCAAATGGCTTTGCAGTCTGGCGCATTAATCCATAGTGCCACACTGTGAGGCTGTTGTTGTTGTTAGTTGCCATCAAAGCAGTACTGACTCATAGTGACCTGATGCACAGCAGAATGAAACACTGCCCAATTCTGGGCCAACCTCACTACTGTTGCCACACTTCAGTCCATCGATAGGAAACATTAAGTGTCTTTAAAAAAAAAAAAAAAAAAATCAGTCAACAGAAGTCATACCAGAAACCTAGAGATTATTATACCCCAATCTTCTTTAATTTTAATCCTGCTCTTTCACTGATAGGTGCTATTAGCCACATACACTTTGAGAATAAAGGTGTGCCTGACCCAAGCCATAGTATTTTCAATAGCCTCATATGCATGTGAAAACTGGACTATGAATAAGGAAGAATATAGAAGAATTGATGCATTTCAGTTATGGTGCCAGAGAAGAATACTAAAAATACTATTGACTGCCAGAAAAACAAACACATCTGTCTTGAAAGAAGTACAGCCAGAATGCTTCTTAGAAAGACAAAGTGAGACTTTGTCTCTCATACTTCGGACATGCTATCAGGAGGTACCAGTTCCTGGAAAAGGACATTATGTTTGGGAAAGTGGAAGGTCAGTGAAAAAGATATAGCCCTCCAATAAGATGGATTGAAACTGTGGCAGCGGAAATGGGCTCAAGCATAGCAACAACTGTGAGGATGGAACAGGGCCAGGTAGTGTTTCATTCTGCTGTGTATGGGGTTGGCACCTAACAACAGCCAAAATCTTTGTTGTTGTTATTAAGTATCGTTGAGTCAGTTCTGACCCATAGCGACCCTGTACAGGATTTTCGAGGAGCAGCTGGTGACTCTGAACCACCGACATTATGGCTCAAGCTGACCTTGTGATCCAGTGCATTATCTTGCAACACCACACCAGGAACCTCTATCAAATGATTGTTTTTGTTTCAACTCATAGTGATCCTGTATAGGGTTTAAGAGGATCAGCTGGTGGGTTTGATCCATTAACCTTGAAGGAGCAGTCCAATGTTTATTCTAGTGTCCAATAGGACTCTATGACTGGGCAGTGGTGGTGGCTACATGCCATCAAGTCAATTCTTACTTGTAGTGATCCTGTATAGGGTTTCCAAGGTTTGATTGTTGTTGTTGTTAATTGCCATCAAGTTAGTTCCAACTCACAGCAACCCTATATAGGATTTACGAGGAGCAGCTGGTGAGTTTGAACTGCTAATCTTGCAGTTCATACCGATTTTGCTATCCAGTGCTTATCCTACAGTGCCCCTGGGTGGTGATGGTTATATACCATGGAGTCGGTTCTGATTCATAGTGACCCTGCATAGGGTTTCCAAAGACATAAATATTTATGGGAGCAAAAAAGGCTCACCTTTCTCCCATGGAAAAGCTGGTAGATTCATACTGCTGACCTTGAGATTATCAATCAGCCTGATTCATAACAACTATGTGAAGTGGTTGTGGCTGACTCCGGGGGGATTAGATAGTTTGCTAATCCTGTAACTAAGGGGTATAGCACCCTTATAGTAGTGCCACAGGGACCACGCAAATAGGCACATCAACTCTAGTCAGTTTTTCCATTCTTCTAGGCTTAAAATGAGCCACCCCAGAGACAGATCTTTCAAATACGGAGAAAGACCCTGGGATGTAGCATCTACCCAAGATTCCTGGACTGGGAAATTCCTTGGTCCAGGAGACAAACATCTATGACGGTACAGACAGCAAGATAGCAGACACAGAGGCGGGGAAGCAGTGAGAACAAAATGAAGAGCTTTGGAAGGGAACACAGTGGTCCCTCTTTGCAATCAGAGTGAGAAAGCTGAGTATCTTTGCACAGGACATTTGCTGTCAGAATGAAGTGCCCATGGGCACTTTTTGGGGGAACAAGATTTGCTGACCTGTGGAGCTAGAACTAAGAATCTTCTAGCTAAGTCTTACACGACAGAGCTAAAGGAGTTTTATAGCACTTGCCTAAAGAGGGCAAAGGCCAAGCTGAAAGGGTAAGGAGCAGAGAGGTGTACTTGTGGGCACTGCTGAGAAGTGACTTTCCTGATCAAAGAACTATATTCTGAGTATTTCTGAAAATTGTCTGAGTTCTGTGTAACCACAGCAATGAATTGTCAAACTCAGTAAAGAAGTAGAGAGGATGTGGAAGAGCAGAATGCTGTCAGAATTGGAAGGAAAAAAAAACACAAAGGTTGGATGGGTGGAGACACATCTGATTTCACAGGAATTGGATTTGGTCTGTTGATTCGATTCTTCTTCCCCCTTGTGAAGTTAGAAGGGGTCAAATGCCACAGCCACACCAGTTTTGCTGCTCAAAAAACAATAGCAGAAGGCCCCAACTGGTAGTTACAATATAGAAAACAACGTCGTTGTTGTTGTTAGGTGCCATCAAGTTGGTACCGACTCATAGCGACCTTATGCACAACAGAACGAAACACTGCCCGGTCCTGGGCCAACCTCACAATTGTTGCCACGCTTGAGTCCATGGATGCTGCAACTTGGCCAATCCATCTCACTGGGGTCTTCCTCTTTTTCTCTGACCCTCCGCCTTACCAAACATAATATCTTTCTCCAGCAACTGCTCTCTCCTGACACCATGTCTGAAGTATGAGAGATGAAGTTTGGCCATGTTGACTTCCAAGGAGCACTCTGGCTGCATTTCTTCCAAAATGGATCTATTGGTTCTTTTGGCAACCCATGGCACTTTCAATATTATCCTCCAACACCATAACTCAAAAACATCAATTCTTCTATGGTCTTCTTTATTCACTGTCCAGCTTTCGCATGCATATGAGGTTATTGAAAATACCAAGGCTTGGGTCAGGTGCACCTTAGTCCTCAAACTGACATCTTTGCTCTTCAACACTTGTGCAGCATAATTGTCTAATGCAATACGTTGTTTGATTTCTTGACTGCTGCTTACGTGTGTTGATAGTTGATCCAAGAAGAATGAAGTCCTTGACAACTTCAATCTTTTCTCTGTTGATAAGAATGTTGTCCAGTGGTGAGGATTTTTGTTTTCTTTACATTGAGATGTGATCCATACCAAAGGCTGTGTTCTTTGATCTTCATCAGTACATGTTTTAAGTCCTCTTCGCTTTCAGCAAGCAAGGTTGTATCATCATATTTATTGTTAAGTGCCATCGAGCTGATTCTAACTCATAGTGATTCTGTGTAGGGCTTCTGAGAAGAAGCTGGTCGATTCCAACCACAGGATCATAGTAGGGGGTCAGTAAATATTTTTCAAGTATTGATTAAGTCAGTGGGATATTATGAAGAAGAAAGACAATAACTATGGATGTTTTTGTAGTAGATGTGAATTGCACCTTGAAGCATAAGTAAAGAACAGTCATAGTGTTCCATGAACACAACAAACATATCTTGAATACAGGTGATCAATGTGCAAACATTTGGAACATTCCAAGTCTAGTTCAAGGCAAGGGTAAAGCATCTTCCTGGACTATCTTTTCTCAGCTTTGTTTTAGTTTATTTAGCGTAGTGGTTACAAATTGGGCTGCGAACTGCAAGGTCAGCAGTTCGAAACTACCAGCTGCTCCGCGGGAGAAAGATGAGGTGTTCTGCTCCCGTAAAGATTAACAGCCTCGGAAACCCTGTGCAGGGTCATTATGAGTCGGAACCGTCTCCATGGCACATAACAACAACAATATCTTAATTACCTAATAAGGTGTTATTTTTTTCTGTGGATTTGCTCATTTCTAACCTATGTCATTAGATATTAAATGCACGATCTCTTACCGTGCCAAGGGGAAAAGAGAAAAAAATAGAGATTCTATTTTGGTTGAGTATAAATATTTTTCTATGCTGTTCTTGCATCAAAATATGGCCCCCTCTAGACATCTCTGAGCCCTATAGGAGTCCCAGCTGTTGTCTTGTACCTGCTAAGTTCTGCTTGTCAAATTCTGTCCATTTCTGAAACGCATGAGGTGGGGAGCACAACAACTAGGACTGCACCTTTTGCAAAAAGTCAGGCTGATCCCCTTCTTCATGAAAGCCTAGGGATTTCCGACTGGCAGATAAAGGACTTTATGGCTCCAACAGCCGTGCTGAACTCCAGTGTAATGAAGGCATGCAGGTCAATTACCCATCTGTTTGTGTTTCTATTGCTGTGAATTACAGTATCCATTGCTGACAGCTCATTGGAGTGGAATGAAAATAAGACAATAATTCACTGGGTGAAACTGTGCAGAAAGGGCAAAAAGGCTATGATCTCATTCAGAAGTTCAGCCCTGTCTCCATGAGGGGTCATTTACACTGTTGGAAATGAAGAAAGACAGCCACCTGGGGGGACAGAGGTTGGGTTCTGGCTCCCCCAATGTAAGAATTAGGGCATACTCCCTCCTAGAAAGAGCAACATTTGTGTTTGCAAGAATCAGCAAGATCTTAAAGAGCAGACATGGAAACCTAGACTGAAAGACACAGGTAGATGGAATTCAATGCAATATATATCTAAAATCTTTTTAAATGTTAGAGAGGCTTTGAGGGATGAAACAGTTTGCCTTGGTAGGTAAAGAACTTTTCATTGTAAGAAATGTACAGAGTTTGAAAGTTGACATGTCAAGAATGCTCTTGAGAACCCAAGATTCAAAGGACATGTGGTAGATTGGCTTATTATTAACCCATATTTAGTGCCCCTTTCTACAATATTTTCTAGTCAGGATAATTACACTCCTATTCCCCCTCTCAAATCAAATGGGTTAACATTACATTTTTGCCAGTGATGTATAAGTGATGTGTTATTTCTAAAATAAAGCTATAAGAAACAACACATGGCTTCATCAGTTTCTTTTTTCACAATCGTACGACCAGCAATGTTCTAGATAGAGTCCATCAGAGGACAAAAATTATAATCGACTTATGACTATCATTGTAGCATAAGTAAAACAGTAACGTTCAGTCTGGAAAACACTGAAACTCAGGAATTGTCAATAAAACATAACCTAGCCTACACACAGATACGAGCTGACAAATTATGTACCATGGGCCAGATCTGACCTGCAGACTATTTTTGTAAATACATTTTATTGGAACACTGACACACTCATTTGTTGAAGTACTGTCTGTGACTCAAAGGTTAAGCATTTGTCTACTAATGAAAAGAATGGTGGTTCAAATCCACCCAGTGGCTCTACAGGGAAAAGACGTGGTGATTTGCTTCTGAAAGATTCCAAACTCAAACCAACTGCCATCAAGTCAATTCTGACTCACAGCGACCATACAGACACAGGACTTCCAATACTGTACATCTTATTGGGAGCAGAAAGACTCATCTGTCTTCTGCAGAGCCACAGTAGGTTTGAACTACCAACCTTGAGGTTAACTGTTCTATCTTACAGTACTGCCTAGAAAAAAATGTTAAGGGACCCTTCAATTCACATTGGGTTGCTATGACTTGAAAATTGACTCTATGGTGTCTATCAACAATATGGCTGCTTTTATGGTATAGTTGTTGTTGTTGAGCTCCACTGAGTTGGTTATGACTCAAATCAACTCTGTGCAGTATTTCCGAGGAGAGGCCGGTGAGTTTGAACCACCAATCTTTCTGATAGCAGTCCAGTGCTTACCTTATAGCACCATACCAGGACTCCAGAGAGTTGAATAGTTGCAACTGGGATTGTGTGGCCAACTAAGACTAAAATAGTAACCATTTGGCCCTTTAAAAAGACACACAGGTTAAAGTGCTTGTTTGCCTGCCAAAAGGTCAGCAGTTTAAACCCACCAGCCGCTTAGTGAGAGAAAGATTTGGCAATCTGCTTCCATAAAGATTTAAAGCCTTGGAAACCCTATGGGCCAACTCTACTTTGTCCTACAGAGTTCTTCTACGGTCTCTATGTGTCAAAATAGAGTTGATAGTAATGTGAAGTCCTTTAGAGAAAGTTTGCCTATTCTTATAGTAAATAAATGACCATTAAGATTTTTCCAACCTTGGTTTTCTATGTCCTTCAAACATTTACTAAGTCAAGATCTACCAGGCACCCATTACGTGGCAGGCACTGTTTTAGACTATGAGGAAAGAACAATGAACTAAAATCAAATTCTTGCTATCATGGAACATAACTTTTAGTGAAAAATAGACAATAGATTAATAATTAAAAACAGAGAAGGATTTAAATTGTTCAAAAGGAGTTGGGGGCAGAAGAACTTCTAAAAGACACTTTGTTTTGGAAAAATAGAATATAAACTATGAAATTACCAAGAATAAGGTAGCTTTAAAAAATGAATCTCATAAATTGTCAGCATTAAAATGCTCTTGAAGCTTTAAGAACAGGTTCTTTATAACTATATGGTATTTCCCCCCAGAACTCTTGATCAAAACCAAACTTGATGTCTATTTTTATTGTTAAGTGCCATGGAGTCAGTTCCAACTCATCGCGACCCTGTGTAGGGTGATTTCCGAGGAACAGCTGATGAGTTTGAACTGCTGACCTTGCGATTCAAACCAAACTTGTGGTTCAGTGCATTATCCTGCCGTGTCACACCAGGACTCCTATACCAACAATGATCTGTATACCTGATTCCCTGAATCAACCAAGGTCTCTGAATTCCATGCTAATCCAAATTCCTGTCTTGCTATATCCTGCCATACAGTTGATGCTGTTCTCTGAACACTTACTGCTCTTATTAACCAAAACACTTTTTCCTAATTCTTTACAAAACAGGTTTATTCTCACTCAATGTTGTCTGCTAAGAGAGGTCATCCCTGATTATTCTCACTTAAGGAGTGCTCCCCTCAAGTTCTCTGCTCTCACTTGTTGTTGTTAGATGCTGTCGAGTTAGTTCTGATTCAGGGAGGCCCTACATACAGCTGAACGAAACACTACCTGATCTACGATATCCTCACAATTGTTGCCATGTTTGGATTCATTGTTACAGCCACTGTGTCTGTCCATCTTGTTAAAAGTCTTCCTCTTTTTCACTGTTCCTCTACTTTACCAAGCATGATGTCCCTCTCCAATGACTGATACTTTCCGATAACGTGCCTAAAGTACATAAGACGTACTCTGGCCATCCTTGTTTCTACAGAACATTCAATTGTACGTCTTCCAAGGCAGATCTATTCATTCTACTGGCAGTCCATGGCATATTCAATATTTTTTTCCAACACCATGATTCATATGCATCAATTATTTGATTTCCCTTATTGACTGTCTAGATTCTGCATGCACAGGAAGTAATTTTAAATACCATGACTTAGGTCAGGCACACCGGAGCGCTCAAAGTGAGATCTTTGCTTTTTAACATTTTACAGAGGTCTTTTTGCAGCAGCTTTGCTCAATTCAGTGTCAAGAACACACATTAAGTTTGGAAGAAGACTAATTAACAACCTGCAATTTGAAGATGACACATGTTGCTTGCTGAGAGCTAAAAAAATGAAGCAGTTACTGATAAAGATCAAAGACTACAGCCTTCAATATGAATTACACCTTAACAACAACAACAACAACAAAATATCCTCACATCTAGACCAATAAGAAACATGATAAATGGGGAAAATATTGAAGTTGTTAAGGATTTCATTTTACTTGGATTCACAATCAACACATGAAGAAGCAGCAGGCCAGAAATCAAATGCTGTACTGCACTAGGCAAGTCTGCTGGATAGGACTGATCTCAGAGTATCCCCTTATTCCATTTATATAACATGATCACAATCTATATAGCTATTGTATTAATTAGTAGTAATATTCTGTTCCTCCCATAAGAATGGAAAGTTCATGACAGTTTTTTGTTGTTGTTAAGTGCCATCGAGTCAGTTCCAACCCGTAGTGACCCTGTATAGGATTTCCAAGGAGCAGCTGGTGATCTTGAACCACTGACCTTGTGGTTCAAATGGCTTTGCAGTCTGGCGCATTAACCCACAGCGCCACACCAGGACTCACACAGTCAGGGACTGTTTTTCGTGCTCACTGCTGAATCTCTGCAATTTAGCACAGTACATTGTGTTGTTGTAGTTGTTCTTGTTAAGTGCTGTGGAGTCGGTTCTGATTAATAGTGACCCTGTATAGGGTTTCCGAGGAGCAACTGGTGAGCTTGAACCACCGACCTTGCAGTCCAGTGCATTAACCCACAGTGCCACACAATGGCTTCATAGTACATTGTAGAGACTGATAAATATTTTTGGAATAAATATAACCTCATGGCGTAAAATGAATCAACTAATAACCATTATCTAAAATAAAGGAGCTCTGATAGCATAGTGGTTATAAATCAGGCTGCTAATCTCATGGTGACCAGTTCAAAACTACCACCTGTTCCATGGGAGAAAGGCTTTCTGCTCCCATAAAGATTTACAGCCTTGGAAATCCTGTACAGGGTCATTATGAGTTGGAACCAACTCCATGGCACACAACAACAAAATACATTAAGGTAATTTTGATATTTTCCTAGTTTTGAAAACATGTCTCTTGATGCTTTTATTAAAATATCAAATGCCAAATTATTTCTATAAGTTTTGGTGCCCCCTGGTAATCTGGTGTTCTCATTTAAGTCTTACTTTTCTTTCATTCATTTTGTTTTTGTTGAGCATATACACAGCAAAACATACTCCAGTTCAACAGTATCATTCAATGACATTGATTATATTCTTCAAGTTTTATGACCATTCTCACCCTTTCTGAGTTGTTCCTTTTCATTAACATAAGCTCACAATCCCCTGAGGTTCTCATCTAATGTTTTGAGTTGCTGTTATTACTTTGATCCCATATTTTGTTTTTGTTAAGTGCCATCGAGTTGGTTCCAACTTCTAGCAAATCTGTATAGGGTTTCCTAGGAGCAGTTGGTGGGTTTGGACTGCCAACCTTGTGGTTTATAGTTCCATGCTGATCCTACAGTGTCACACCAGGAGTCCCAAGTAGACAGTTCTTAAATGAGTATAATGCTTAAGGCAGACATTTTTAACTAGGTAAGCTAGAATACTGGCTGGTTTTAAGAAAAATTCAGGGGATATTTTTGGTTTAAGGTTTAAAGATTATCTCAGGACAATTGTTTCAGGGATTCATCCAGCCTCCATGGATCCAGAAAGTCTAGAGTCTATGATAATTTGAAAATTTGTTCTGCATTTTCCTTATTTATGATCAGAATTCTTCTAGAGAATTGTTGGTCAAAATGTTTGGTAATGGTAAACAGCACCATCCAGTTCTGGTCTCATGGCAAAGGAAATAGTTGTTTCTTTACCAATGGAGGCAATTAGCCACACATTCCTTGTCCTTTACTGGACTCTTCTTCTTCCTCTTTTGTTCCAAGTGAAAGAGATCAATTGCCTTGCCTTATCTTTAAACATCCTTCTCTTTCTCACTGACTTTACCACACATGCCACCATCCTCATCCAGGGACTTGTCCCTCCTGATAACATGTTCGAAGTACGTGACATGGAATCTTGCCATCCTAACTTCTAAGATTTGTACATTGTTCTGGGAGTCCGTGGCATATGCCATATTCTTTGCATCATAATTCAAATGCATCAATTCTTCTTCAGTCTTCCTTATTCATTGTCCAGCTTTTGTATGCAAATGAAGCATATGAAAAGACCATGCAACTCTGGGTTAAGTTCACCTTAGTCTCTAAGTGACATCTTTGCTTAACACTTGAAGGAGGTCTTTTACAACAGATTTGCCCGATGCAATATGTCCTTGTATTGTGCTGTTTCCATGATTGTTTAGTGTGATCCAAAAAAGTGAAAACACTGACGTCCTCAATATTTTCTTCCTTTATCATGATGTTGCTTATTGGTTTAGTTGAAAGATTATTATTAATTTTATGTTGAGGTGTTTCATACTCATATGCCTAGCTAAAAAACTAACTAAATAAATGTTTCTCAGCTTTCCCTGCAACAAGTGGTAGCCATCTGACACAATTCTGGCCACTGAGACTTAAAGGAAACTCTAGAAGGGATTTTTGGAAAACTGTAGCCTTTCCTTATAAAAATCTTCCTAGGTTTTATTAATTTCTTCTTCCTTTCTGAAATGTATCATGACACTTTCAAAATGCTGTAGCCATGTGGTCGCCCATGGTATGAAAGGATAGTGGAACAGGAAGAAGTAGGCAGGAGACTAGGTACCCCATGTCATGGTTATGCTTCTAATCCAGCTCGGGATATTCTTCCCAGAACTTCTTAAAAGTTGGAAAAAAATGCACCTCTTCTGTCTAAGCTACAAATTATGAGATGTTTTCTTAGTTGTATTCAGGCATTCTTAACTGACACCCCCAGCAATTCTACCCCACCTGATGAGGGAGAGAGGTCACTGTATAAGCTTTGTTGTTGGTTGTTGTTGTTGTTAAGTGCCGTCGAGTCGGTTCCAACCCATAATGACCCTGTACAGGGTTTCTGAGGCTGTAAATCTTTACGGGAACGCCTCATCTTTCGCCTGCAGAGTGGCTGGTAGTTTCGAACTGCTGGCCTTAAGGTTCGCAGCCTGATTTGTAACCACTACGCTGTTGGTTCAAACTCATAGCGACCCTGTATAGGGTGTCCAAGGAGCAGGTGGTAGCGACCCTATTATGTAGGTTTCCAAGGAGTAGCTGGTAGGTTTGAACGGCTGACTTTGTAGTTAGCAGTCCAGGCTTATCCAACAGTGCTATACCAAGACTCCATAGACTTCAAAACAGAAAAAAAAAACACTTCTACTATTACCTCCTCAGTCCAAATTTCCAGGACACGGTCTGTAGATCACAGCATCAACTTTCTAACTTCTCCCTCCCTCTATTCCTCCACACATTGCCAGGTGCTTCCATGCTTCTCTTAACATTGCCTTGGTGAAAACGTTTTTTATGGCTTCTCAATTTTCCTAAGTCCTTAATGTGGTCTGGAGTCTTAGAGTGGCACTGAAGGATAAGCACTAGATTGCTAAATACAAGGTAGGTGGTTGGAACCTGCCAGTTGCTCTTTGGAAACCCTATACAGCGTTACTGTGAGTCAGAACCAACTTGACAGCACTTAGCAATCAGAAGAACAATGTCATTTAAGGTCTTGTATCACTTAGTCTCACCCTGTCACTTCATCAGCTTTCTCTAAAATAGAGACTAAAGAACGAGTCATAATCACTCTTTGTGAACGTCCTCACTTGGTCTAGCTAAACTCCTACTTTTATTTCCAGTTTCCAATCAAATGCTGCTTCCCAACAATCCCTTTTCCGACCCCTAAACTTTACTCACATCGTGTGTATTCCACTCATGTCACTTTATTATCACTGTTCATAATCACATACTTGGGTGATAGTGTAACTTATGTCATTCTTACTGGATTACACATGCCAGAAGGGAAAGTTTCAATTCTATTTTGATCATAATAAAAATCCCAGAGCTTAGCACAGTGTCTAAAGACCTTGGTAGCACAAAGGTTAAGTGGTCACTTGCTAACCAAAAGGCCAGTGCTTTGAACCTACTAGCAGCTCTGCAGAAGGAAAAATCTGGGAAATCTGATCCTGTAAAGATAGCCTAGGAAGCCTGACAGGACAGTTCTATTTTGTCATAGAGGTTCACTATGAGTCAGAATTAACAGAACATAGCACAACAATGAGCACATTGTCTAATTAATAGCAGGTACTCATGCATAGCTAAAGAGTGAAGGGACTAGTGTTCAACTCTGGCTCCATCTCTTACTAGCTGCATGACTTTGAGAAAGCTAAGAGACTTAATTCTCCAAGCCTCGGTTTCTTTGTTGTTGTTGTTGTTATGTGCCGTGGAGTCGGTTCCGACTCACAGCGACCCTGTACAGGGTTTCCGAGGCTGTAAATCTTTATGGGAGCAGAAAGCCTTATCTTTCTCCCGCAGAGCAGCTGGTAGTTTCGAACTGCTGACCTTGCGGTTCACAGCCCGATTAGTAACCACTACGCTACTTTATCCAAGCTTATTTTGTAGGGCTGTTGTAAAAATTAAGTGAACTATTTTCATATCTTGATTGTGGTGGTAGTTACATGATTGAATATGTTTGTCAAATTCATAGAACCATATATCTTCAGTGGGTGAATTTTACTGTATGTAAACAATAATCCAATGAATCCTGAAAACAAAATCAATGAAGTAACAAGTGAAAAGTTCTTAGCACAAAAAAAGTTGTTCAACCGAAGTCATTTCCTGTTCTTACCACAGTTCTTTGCTTTCTGTGGAAGTCTTAGGTAGGCTAGGCAGTCCCTATGTTAACAACAAAAAGCATCTCATGCTGTTGTTGTTAGGTGTTATTGTATTGGATCCGACTCATAGTGATCCTCTCTATGGTTTCCATGGAGTGCATGGTGTGTTTGAACCACTAATCTTGTGGTTCTCAATACAGTGCTTATTAAACATCAGTACATCAGGACTCCAAAGTTTTAATAAAGTGATTATAACACTGCATTGCATATGTTTATATTCATGATGCTACTTATTCAACTTGTATGCTGAGCAAATAATCCAAGAACCTGGGTTATATGAAGAAAAATATGGCATCGAGATTGGAAGATAACTCATTAATAACCTGCGATATGCAGATGACACAGCCTTGCTTGTTGAAAGTGAAGAGGGTTTAAAATACTTACTGATAAAGATCAAAGACCATAGCCTTCAGTATGGATTACATCTCAATGTAAAGAAAACAAAAATCCTCACCACTGTACCAATAAATAACATTCTTATCAATAGAGAAATGATTGAAGTTGTCAAGGACTTCATTCTTCTTGGATCAACATTCATAGAAGTAGCAGCCAAGAAATCAAACGACGTATTGCATTAGGCAAATCTGCTGCACAAGACCTTTTTAAAGTGTTGAAGAGCAAAGATGTCAGCTTGAGGACTAAGGTATGCCTGACCCAAGCCTTGGTATTTTCAATAACCTCACATGCATGCGTAAGTTGGACAGTGAATAAGAAAGATCATAGAAGAATTGACACATTTGAGTTATGGTGTTGGAGGAGAATATTGAAAGTACCATGAGCTGCCAAAAGAACAAACAGATCAGTATTGGAAGAAGTGCAGCCAGAGTGCTCCTTGGAGGCCAGGATGGCCAGATTTCTTCTCTTCGGACATATTGTCAGGAGGAACCAGTCACTGGAGAGGGATATCATGTTGGGTAAGGTGGTGTTGTTGTTCTTAAGTACTGTGGAGTCAGTTCCAACTCGTAGTGACCCTGCACAGGGTTTCTGAGGCTGTAAATCTTTACAGGAGCAGGTGCAGGGTCAGAGAAAAAGGGGAAGACTTCCAGCAAAATGGATTGGCAAAGTGGCAGCATCAATGGGCTCAAGAATGACAAGAATTGTGAGGTTAGCCCAGGACCAGGCAATGTTTTGTTCTGTTGTGCTTAGGGTTGCTATAAGTTGGTACTGACTTGATGTCATGTAACAACAACAACACTAATGTATAAGCTCTTTAAAGGCAAGAGGTAATGCTTCATTCATTTTCCAATGCTTCTCAGCTAGCACAGAAGTGAGTGCCCAGTAGGTGTGTTTGAATGAGAGGGAATTTGAGACAGAATGTGTTTCAGAGAGGACTGTGGTTCTCTGTCTTGTGCTCAGTATCTTTCCTGCCAGCTCACATAAACAGGATTTTTATCTACTTTCCCATCACCATGGTTTGAGACCTGAAAGCCATTTTGACTTCATTTCAGTAGTTTCAGAGACAGGTGGCTCATGAAAGTCTGATTTAAAAAGAAGTGCACAGATCCAAAAACCATTCTAGGAGATGGATGATACTCAAGGACATGACCACTAATTGTAGCACGCATTTTGTTTCGGATCTATTGCTATACATTATGGTTCTTGAGGATGTCCTAGAGGGAAGACTCAGTTTATAAAAGCAAAATTAAGAGATTTATTGAAAGTCCAGAGATGGTTTGGGCTGGAATATGTTCAAATTCACAGAGTGAAGAAGGCTGCTCCATTTGACAAGAAAAAATTCCGCATTCTTACACAGTTGAAATAGGAACTAAAGTCGTAAAATCCTGATTGGCTGAAAGACAAACAGGGGAATTGAAAGTGGGATGTCTGAGAGCAAGGAATACCAGTGATTGGTGGATAATATGTAGGTGTGATGACCTAACTGGTTTAGGGTACATCCTCACAAGACTATGTGTGCCCTTTGTTAATTACAGGCTGGTCATTTTCCTACAGGATAATGATGGCAAGGTTTTTCTCGGAACCTGTTACTAAACCTGTTGCCTCAAGCATGTTTGTTCCTGGGGATCCATTGCATAAAAGACTGATCAATAATGCCGCGTGTCAAAACTTTTTGGGCACAGGCTATCACATCCTGCATCTGTTGCTCATAGAGGAAAAGACCCCCTGGGAATACCTTGTGACATCCTGCATCTGCCAGACCACAGGGAAAAGAACAAAAATGCTTCCTTTGGGATTTATGGTGAGGTCAGGACAAAGACAATTTAAAAATTCAACATGGATTCCTGACACATGAAAACTTAGGATGGAGTTAAGGCCTCACGTTCAGGCTGCTCTATTTCCACACACCGAGTGCCTTGATTTTAGACTTTCATACAAGCACAATAACTGTGCCTTTATTATCTCTTTGCATTCTTAACCAGATATCAAGCATAGTGTTAAATTATTGTAGGTGTTCAAAAATAAAGCTGCTCACTTCAGCATCTATTATTAAAGGACACCATTTGATTGAGCCAGACTCTGTAACAGATACTAGTGATATGTAAAATAAATGAGACACAATTTTCTATATCAATAAAACAGACACAGCGATATTCACAAGCTTCAGTGGCACCAAAGAAAGACTTTTGTAAGACTAGAGGAGTAAAGAAAAGTCATTTTGGACAAGACTGAGCCCAAACAAAGTGTACAGTTTTACATTCACAAATTTGTATACCACAGAATCACAGATCTGCAAACATTTCTAGGACCAAATACACTTAGGAAACTCTGTGTACTAGACTCATCTCCAAAGACTCATAGTGTACATTAACACAGTTTAGGTACTGAGACTTCCTGCAGTAAGTAAGTGTGGTTTATATTTTTTTTTCAGTATTTAAGTAGTATGGAGCTTTTGCTAAGTTGTTCTATGGTAACAACCTCAAAATCCCAGTGGTTTACAACCACAAAAGTTTATGTCTTGCTTATGATACAAGTTAGCTGTGTATTGGCTGTACTTCATTTTGGATCCAAGCTGAAGAAACACTCTTTATTAGGAATTTGATATTCATGTGGTACAGTGACAAGAATGAAGGCCAAGCTAGGCAATATCTCCCCTATAGCTTCTGCTCAAATGTGGCATACATCATGTTCTTTCACATTCGACCAGTTAAAGCAAATCATGAAATATCAAACCAATATCAACTGAAAGGGTGTAAGCACAAGATAGCACTGCCAGTTGTGTGGCAAAACACTGGAGTGCTTAATTTTCTTACAGGCAGAAGGCAATAATGGAAACATGCAATGCATCACAAAATAAAAACTTACTTGAACACCAAACCTTTCTTTTTGATAATTTGTTGTTGTTCTTAAGTGCCGTCAAGTCGGTTCTGACCCATAGCGACCCTGTACAGGGTTTCCAAAGAACAGCTGGTGAGCTTGAATCGCCCACCTTGCAGTTCAAACCACTTTGTAGTCTGGTGCATTAGCCCACAACACCACGCTAGGACTCCATTTTTGATAACTTGTTGTTGTTGTTAAGTACCATGGAGTTGGTTCCAACTCATAGTGACCCTGCACAGGGTTTCCGAGGCTGCAAATCTTTTTGACTTTTGATTTGCCTCATCTTTCTCCCGCAAAACAGCTGGTAGTTTCGAACTGCTGACCTTGAGGTTAGCAGCCCGATTCGTAACCACTACGCTCCTATTAATATTGTCCAAACGTGGCTGGTGGGAATGCAAAATGATGCAAACACCAGAAAATAGCTTGGCTATTTTCTTAAGAAAGTTCAGCATAGAATTACAACATGATCCAGAAATTTCTACTCCAAGGTATATGCCTAAAATAATAAACTACATGTGTTCAAACAAAAACTTGTATATATATTTAAAAAAAACCAAAACCCCAAAACTTGTATATGTATACGCATTGCAATACCATTTACAATAGCTGAGAGGTGGAAACCATGCAGACGTCCATCAAAAGATGGATAAACAGATCAGACATAGCCCTACAATGGAACACTGATACATGCTGTGACATGGATGAACCTTGCAGGCATTATGCTAAGTGAATTGCAAGGCCAGATACTATATGAAGCTACTTATATGCAATATGCAAAATAGGTAAATCCATATAGAGAGAAAGTAGATGAGTTGTTACTAGGGCCTGGAAAAATGGAACTGGGGATTAACTTCTAAGAGGTTTTCTTTGGGGATGATGAAAAAGTTCTAGAATTAGATAATAATGATGATTACACAACATTGTAAATATGTTTATTGCCACTGAATTGAACATGCTTCTTATTGTTGTTAGATGTTGTAGAGCTGTTTTCCATTCATAGTGACTCTATGCATAACAAACAGAATGAAATATTGCCTGGTTCTGCACCATCCTCACAATCATTGAGACACTAGAGTCCACGGTTGCTACCACTGGGCCAATCCATCTTGTTGGGGGTCTTCCTACTTTTCACTGACTTTCCACTTTGTCAAGTTATTGGTCTTGCAAAATTCTACCATGGGATATCCAGCATCGTTTCTATCACCAAGGTAATATTTTCTAACTACTGATCCTTCATTTTTGTTTTCAACCTTTGCATTCCCATCACCAGTAATTATCCATACATATTGAAGACATGTTTGATCAGTTTCAAATAGAAGAAGTTGGTAGAATTATTCAATTTCATCATCACTGGCTTTAGTGGTTGGTGCAGATATTGAATAGCAGTGTTATTAACTGGTCTTCCTTATAGGCATATGGATATTATCTTATCACAGACAGCATTATACTTCAAGACAGATCATGAAATATTCGTTTTGATGATGACTGTGATACCATTCCTCTTGAATGTGTGAATCCTGGCATAGCAAACTATATAATTGTCTGATTCAAAATCATCAATACCAGTCCACTTCAGTTCACTAAGGTCTAGGATAGCGATCCTTATGTATTCCACTTTGTTTTTGAGAACTTTCAATTTTCCTAGATTCAGATTTCATACATTCCCTGTTCTGATTCTTAATGGATTTGTATAGTTGTTTCTCCTCATTTTGAGTTGTGCCACATGAGCAAATGAAGATCCTGAAAGCTTTACTCTATTCCTATCATAACGGTCTACTGTAATTTGAGGAAGTAACTCTTCCCCAGTTGTATTTTGAGTGCCTTCCAATCTGAGGGACTCATCTTCCGGCATTGTATCTGACAATACTCTGGTGGTATTCAGAATGTCTCAATATTTAATATTCTAGTGCTATTTGACAATGTACCACTGCTATTGATAAGGTTTTCAGTGGCTAAAAGTTCAGAAGTAGTCCGCCTCCCCTTCTTCCTAGTGTATTTTAGTCTGGAAGCTCAGTTGAAACCTGTCCCCTATAAGTGATGACCCTGCTGTACTTAAAATACCAGTGGCATAGCTTCTAGCATCACATCTTACACATGCTAAGATGGCTAAAATGGACAATTTTATACGAAGTATTTTACAACAACAACATCAAAAATTAAATAGAAGCAAACCACAAAAACAACATATCATGGAGAACTGGTGTACAATGGCATACACTTTGGAAAATGCCAGTCTATATAATAATATCACATATCTAACATTAATTATGGCACATGGCTATTTAATGCTTATTGTGTGGTGCTGTTGGTTAAGTACTGGACTTAACCAAAAACCATCTACAAGGTTGGAGGTTCAAACTCACCAGCTGCTCTTTGGAAACCCTATGCAGGGCCACCATGAGTCAGAACTGACTCCAAAGCACGTAACAATAATAAAACAATAACAGTGTACACAATAAGGACCCCTAGTAGCATGGTGGGTTACGAGTTGGATTTTTAACCACCTGGTCATCAGACACCGGAAATAGTTTGGCAATTCTTCAAAAAGTTCAACACAGAATTGCCATATGATTCCGGAATTGTACTCTTAGGTCTATATCTAAAAGAATAAAATATACATGTTCAAACAAAAACCAGCCACTCTGTGGGAGAAGGATTTGACTTTCTACTCCCACAAATATTTACAGCCTTGGAAACCCATACAGAGTCACTATGAATCAGAACCCATGGGATGGCACGCAACAGCCACCACTACCAATATCTACAGTAGACTTCATATTGCTGCATAGTATGATGCAAAGTAAAATAAACCTGATGTCCAATCTCAAGGAGGCATAAAACAGTACATTTTGGCAGTTCCTATCCATTTACATTGTTATTGTTAAGTGCTGTCGAGTCAGTTCTGACACATAGCAACCCTGTATGGGGTTTCTGAGGATCACCTGGTGAGTTTAAACTTCCAACCTTATGGTTCAAACCAACCTTGAGGTCGAGTGTTTATCCTAAGGTGCCACACCAGGACTCCATTAATTTACATTAGCAAACATTTATTACTACAAAGTATACACTATGTTAATAAAAAATGAATAATACATCCACAAGTAAAAAGATATGATTACTCTTTTGCGGGGTCTTAATTACAAGTTAGTGATACCCAGGATCAATTGTATGCATAAAACAGGGTCAAGTGTATATGGGTTATGATAAGGGCACATCAAATGTCCTTTGTGTGAGTGTAAAAGGAGAACTTAATGTAAATTTTGAGGAAATATGTAAGGATTAACTCAATAATCTTAAAATGTAAACAAGTACCATATCTTTATAAGTTATTTATTTAGGTACTAGTCACCCTGATATTTGATTTCTGTACCATTACTGAGATTGACAAGGAATCTAATGGGACACAGTTGTTAAATAGATCAAATTACCACATTGAACATTTACTCATCAGAATTTCCATTCTGCACAGTCACAAGTTTACTTGAAAGTCATACCCCCACATGACCGTATACTAAAAGAGAACTTCCCTACTATATTTTCTTTCATAACGAGCTAGCACCTATCATTTCATATTTGCTTAGAATTTCCATCTCCTTCCTGAATAAGTCTAAGTCTCCAACTTGATTCTAGGTTTTCTCAGGGAAGAGACAACACTGCATAATCGTACACTTCTGAAATGTTTCAAGACCTTAGTGGTCATTTAGGGGCATTGTTGCACTGTTTGCTCTTGTTGTAATTGTTCTAGTCTATTTCTATATCTTTTTCTGTTTCTGGATTTTTTTAACATATGAAAACAGCTATGGATCTCCTCCCTAAAAATCTGTCATTCATACACACATATACAATTTGGCAAATAATGATAGGGAAATAACAGTATCTCTAAAGAAAAGAGCAACACCTATAAATATTTATAATTCTGATACATAGAAAGGGCTATATAAATGCTGTATTCTAATAAAAACCATGATTACTTATATTCCTATGCTCCAGGATAACAAGCAATATGATATAGTGAATTAGAATATAGGCAGTGTGTGAACCTGGGTTCAAATTCCTGCTCTGCCATCCACATGATGTGTCACTAAGCCACTGTGAGCTTCACTGAGTAAATCTGGACACCAGGGCTATGTTGATGTTTACATGAATTACTGATATGAAGAGATGAGCTCTCAATGGTTAGGGGGTACTGAGCATGTCAAAGTGATAGAAACTTCTGAAATGGATAAAGGTGACAGCTGAAAGACACGATGTACAAAATTTACATCACTGAACTATACAAGTGAAGAATGTTGAAATGGTAAATGTTTTCTTACCTACACATTTGCTGTTAAGTGCCACTGAGAAGATTTTTGACTCACATCAAAGCAAAGTGACAGAGTAGAAGCTCCCTACGATTTTCTAAACTGTAATTTTTTTCTTTTCCTACTCAGGCATATATAATAATAAATTACATGTCCAAAGGGCACATTCTGCAAGTCTGCTCCTGGCCACCAGTTCTTAGTCCTTCTCTTCTTAGTTGATGAATCTAGAGTCCTCCATGCCCC
>NW_006408599.1:4944752-4958659 GCF_000296735.1 Chrysochloris asiatica | reverse complement strand
TGCCACAAATTCCCCCAGCTGTGAGCCTTCCAACCTTCTAAGTATTCCTTTATATGTGGTTCAGAGTTCTGGGACCATCCCCTGAGCCTGCTTGGTCGGGTATTCTGTGTTGTTGTTGGCGGAGCTCTCTGCTATACGTCCACCCAATCCGCCATCTTGTTTGTTCTCTAAACTGTAATTTTTAAGGAAGCAAATTGCCTGTTTGTTTGTTTTTTTTCTGGAGGAGCTGCTGAGTGGGCTTGAACCACCAACCTTTTGGTTAGCAGCCAAGTGATTAACCATTGCGCCACCAAACCTCCTTACATAGACATTTACTATAATTAAAAAGAAAAGAGAAAGGAAGAAAGAAAGAACTAAGTTCTATATATGCACATGAGATTTAGCCAGTAAATTGTAGCTATAATTTTTAACTGTCTTGAGTTTAGGTACTAAGCTTTCTATATGTTTTCCAGATACATGGAGAGTCTTGGCTCTGAGTTAGAATTGTTCGGATCTCTGCTTCGCAGGCCTGAAGACTTAAGTAACTAGTCCAAGTTCTTAGTACAATGCAGTCTTCTCTCCTGACCCTTCTCCCATACCCCATTTTGTTTGCTTTTTGATTGAGTCTTTGGTTGCTATCTTTAAATCACTTCTTGAGAAGAACTCCTGTTCTTCCTCTGAGAAACAGAGAACAGAGTGCTCCTAGCTAAGAAAGAAAAAAACCAATATTTGGATGCAGTCAGATGGCTGAATGTCAGCAGTCCCATTTGTCAACAAGCACGGCTCTTTCATGAAATAAGCCTTGTAGACAGACCGCAGCAAGACAGAGACATGGCTTCCTGTCAAGTGCCTCCCAAACCTCTACTAAGCATATCAGGTTGTTGTTGTTGTTAGGTGCCATCGAGTCAATACCGACCCATAGGGACCTTAAGCACAGCAGAACGAAACACTGCCCAATCCTGGGCCAACCTCACTACTGCTGCCACGCTTGAGTCCATCGACGCTGCCACTTGGCCAATCCATGTCGCTGGGGGGGTCTTCTTTTTCTCTGACCCTCCACTTTACCAAACATGATATATTAGGGTAGACCTCAGTAATGAGCCACTCCTTGTGAGCAGCGGCTAAGTCTATGAAGGACTCCCTTCAAAGCTGCTGACTAGGGCAGACACTGGCTATAGTCTTTCAGTAAAGCATCCTGGGATCTCAAGGGCACAGGAGGATCAGAGCATAAGGAGCTTTTTGAGATGGAGACCTTTTCGTGTCCTGTCTCTTCTTTCTCTACTACCTGTTGTTGTTGGTGATTATGTGTCGTGGAGTCGGTTCTGATTCATAGTGACCACTGACTCATAGTGACCCCGTAGAGGGTTTCCGAGGTTATAAATCTTTACAAGAGCAGAAAGCCTCATCTTTCTCCCATGGAACAGCTGGAAGTTTCAAACTGCTGACCTTAAGGTTTGCAGCCCAATTCATAACCTCTATGCTACCAGAGCTCCTTACTACCTGTTGAGCAAATGTTAATTCTACTTCTACCCAAGTACGGGTGTGCTCTGTTGACTGATAAATAAGAGAGAAACAAAGTAGCTTAGAGCCAAGAAGAAAAGGAATCAAAAGCAAGGGAACTTGGGGAAGAGATTATACATTTTTTAGCACCAGTTTCATCATATGGAGATGGGAAGCATGATGCAAATGTTTTGCTTTTTAGGAGAAATAAATGGACTAATGAATACAAAGCACACTGCCTAAGTAGGAGTTATTTCTGTTAGTGCCTTAGAGTCCGTTCTGACTCATGGGATCCTATGCACAAGAGAATGAAACACTGCCCAGTCCTCGCAATTGTTGTTATGCGCATTGTTGCTGCTACTGTGTCAGTCCCTCTCACTGAAGGTCTTCCTCTTTTTCACTGACCCCTCACTTTACCAAGTATGATGTCCTTCTCCAGGACTGGTTGTTCCTAATGATATACTCAAAGAAAGGAGCATTCTGGCTATAATTATTTCAAGGCAAATTTATTTGCTCTTCTGGAAGCTCACGGTGCTTTCAGTATTCTTTGCCATCACCATAATTAACATGCATCAATTCATCTTTACTAAATTTGTTACCTAACTATTGCTCTGGTAGCATAGTGGTTACGAATTGGGCTACGAACCTTAAGGTCAGCAGTTCGAAACTACCAACTGCTCCGTGGGAGAAAGATGAGGCTTTCTGCTCCCATAAAGATTTACAGCCTCGGAAACCCTGTACAGGGTCACTGTGGGTCAGAACCGACTCGACGGCACTTAACAACAACAACAACAACTACTGAGGAAAGGGATTATTGATGTTACTTCTCTTCCTCAGCCTCTTTCTTCTGCTCTTTCCTCTCTTTTTCCTATTGTTATTGTTAAATGCCATCGAGTCATTTCTGACTCATTTGTTGTTGTTGTTGTTAGGTACCACGGGTGGAGTCAGAACATAGAGACCCTATATAAGGTTTCCAAGGAGTAGTTAGTGAGCTAGAACTGCCGAGTTTGCATTTGAAGCCAACTTTGCACTAACCTGCAGCACCACACCAAGGTCTCCTATGTTGTTGTTAAGTGTCTCTGTTGTTGCTAAGTGTTCTGTTGTTGTTAAGCGACCCTGTATAGGTTTCCAAGGAGCAGCTGGTGAGCTTAAACTGCTGCCTTTGTAGTTCAAATGGCTTTGCAGTCTGGCGCATTAACCCCCACACAGCGCCACACCAGGACTCCATATGTTCTTGTTGTTGTTATGTTCCATGGAGTTGGAACCAACTCATAGTGACCCTGTACAGGGTTTCCGGGGCTGTAACTTTTTACGGGAGCAGAAAGCCTCATCTTTCTCCCGCGGAACAGCTGGTAGTTTTGAACTGCTGTCCTTAAGGTTCACAGCCCGATTCGTAACCACTACGCTACCAGAGCTCCTTAGGACTCCATATAGCAACTCTTTATTTTAGTTTTTACCCCTTACTCCTCCTTTTGCCCTCTTTCTTCTCGCTTCCTTTTCATCATCCTCCCTGTCCTCTTCCTTGATGCCTCCCCTCTCTCCTCTTTCCCTCTTTCTTCCTTCTTCCCCCCTTCTCCTCCTCTCCTTTTTCTCTCCTTCTTACAAAAATTCAATGTAAGGAACATGAATCACAGCCCAATGTCAATAACACTGTGTTGAAAATATACTATGAAATGCAAAATTGGCAAGGCAAAATCTCTTCCTTAAAAAGGCCTATAATCTTATCTAATATAAGAGATAAAAATTAAGCAAAAATGTTTATGATGCAAGGTGAGTAAAAGATAATGTCTTAGAGGAGTCTAACCAAAGAGTTATAAGGAGGCTAAGGAGGGGATGCTAGCCAGTTGCCTGTGTGTTAATGAGTGCATGCATGTGTGAAGGTGCATGGAGGGGGAAACTATTTTAAATGGTTATTGAAAAGTAAGTGGGATGCCAGCAGGTTGAGAGGAAGAGGTGAGGCAGCCCTGGTCCATTATATTGCTTAGTAACAGCACATGGTTAGAAAAAAGCAGTATGATTCAGAGAAAACTTGATCTGCATGATTGGATATATGGGTCATTATCAACACCTCTAATCTTTATTTGATAATTAAGTGTTTATAGAAAAGTACCACCTAAACTGTTCTAAAGGGAATTGATGAGAACTATCGAAGGAGCTCTGGTAGCATAGTGGTTACGAATCAGGCTGTTAATCTCATGGTCAGCAGTTTGAAACTACCAACTGTTCCACGGGAGAAAGATGAGGCTTTCTGCTCCTGTAAAGACTTTCAGCCTCAGAAACCCTGTAAAGGGTTGCTATGAGTCAGAACAAACTCCACGGCACATCACAACAGCAACAACATAGAAGAAAAGTGATTTTGGAATTCATCATGGAGGGTTTGAAAGTCATGCTGGGAATTTGGTTCTTAAACGTCAAGGACTTGGGGGAGCCACTGAAGAGTTTCCTAGGCTGTAAATCTGCTCCTGCGGAACAGCTGGTAGTTTTGAACTGACCATTAGGTTCGCAGCCTGATTCGTAACCACTACGCTACCAGAGCTCCTAACATGCAAATAGAAGAGGCAAAAATAATACCAATTTTTTAAAAAAATGTTTAATCTGGGTGAAGCACTATGGATGTTCTTATATGAACTTGCTATTATAACATTCATAACAACCATATGAAGTTGGTAAAGAACAGAGGCACAGAGCCTGCAGTGTCTTCTTTGAGGTCACCCAACTACTACATGACACTGTTATTTGAAGTAAGGTCTTTCTGTTTCAGAGCCTTTTAAAAACCACTATTCCACATTGTCTTTCTTTGTATGAGGAGAAAAGTAACAAAGACCATAGAAAGAGGAGGAGTCCATAAATGAAAGATGTACCCCATGATGTAGAAGGTCAGAGAAGTCAAAGAGGCGTTGTGATTGGTGGACTGCCAAATGGCTTTCAGAAAAGGCTGAGTTGCTTGACTCCTTACCTAGAAAATGTAGCACCCAGTGGAGTAAACAAAGGCATATGCACTTTTAAAGAGTTCAGATAAAATAGAACTCACTATGGATGAAGGAGCTCTGGTAGCGTAGTGGTTACGAATCGGGCTGTGAACCTTAAGGTCAGCGGTTCGAAACTACCAGCTGCACAGTGGGAGAAAGATGAGGCTTTCTACTCCCGTAAAGGTTTACACCCTCGGAAACCCTATACAGGGTCGCTATGGGTCGGAATCGACTCGATGGCACATAACAACAACAACATGGATGGGATCATTATTTTTTCATTGTATCATTTATTCATAAATTCCTTAAACAAATCTTTTCTGAGCACTCTATATGTGCAGGCTCTATGCGTTGTGCTGGAGTTAGAGATGGCACCTTCCAATAGTAACAGAACCATGATATTATTGTGTGATGAGTGCTAGGAAAGAAGGTGGGCAGGATCCCTAACAACAAGCTGGGAAGAGATGCTATCCTGGAAGAAGTGGCATTCCAGGACTTGGAGAGAGTATACGCAGTGTAAACAAACTAAAAAAGAAGAAAAAGTAATGTCTGTAGGGGGTTACAAGAACTTCAGTCACCGGTCAGTAGTAAGGGTCTTGGTGTGTGTTGGGTGGGGAAATAAGGCAAAGTCAGGAAGACAAGCAAGACCTAGATTCTGAATAGATAGCCTCGTGCTAAGATATGAAGTCTAACCCTTATCCTCAAGCCTCTAGAGAGGCCATGACGAGTTTTAAGCAGACAAGTGACAGCATTTGATTTGCGTTTAAGAAGACCAGACAGGTTGTTGTAAAACTCAGCAGGAGAAAGATAGAATCAACAAACCTAGATTGGTAATCATTAAGATGATGTGGGGAATGAATAAAAGACAAGAGGCTGTACAAAAGCAATGGGTTGGGGGTGTTTATATTGGGTATTGAAAAAAATGGAAGTAACTTGAGAAATAAGGGATGTCTGAAGATAAAATAAGTGATAGGACAAAGAACCATCTTTGGAAGTAGCTGAGGTTTTAAGCAGAGGCACGGTAAAAGTTTGACCCTGTGGTTCAAACTGACTTTGCAATCCACCACATTAACCCACAGTGCCACACCAGTAGTCGGTATGCATTCAGTTAGAAGTCTTTCGTTTCATCTTTCCACACTCTTTTACTTCCTACATTTTAGACACCTCTAATCGGAACCAATTCCACGGCACACAGCCACCATGCTCTTCCTGGTGCACTTTACTGACTACACAAAGGCTTTCAATTGTGTGGATTATGACAAGCTATGGACAACATTGCGAAGTATGAGTATTCCTGAACACTTAATTATGCTCATTAGGAATCTGTACATGGACCAAGAGGCAGTTGTTCGAACAGAATATGGGAACACTGAATTGTTAAAAATTATGAAAGGTGTGTGACACGGTTGTATTCTTTTACCATACTTATTCAACCGAAAAGCTGGGTTCTATGAAGAAAAATGTGGCATCAGGATTGGAGGAAGACTCATTAACAACCTGTGATATGCAGATGATACAACCTTGCTTGCTGAGAGTGAAGAGGACTTAAAATATTTACTGATGAAGATCAAAGAGCACAGACTTTGGTATGGATTGCATCTCAATGTGAAGAAAACAAAATCCTCACCACTGGACCAATAAACAACATTCTTATAAATGGAGAAAAGATGGAAGTTGTCAAGGACTTCATTCTTCTTGGATCAACTATCAACACTCATGGAAGCAGCAGCCAAGAAATCAAACCATGTATTGCATTAGGCAAATCTGCTGCACAAGACTTTTTTAAAGTGTTGAAGAGCAAAGATGTCAGTTTGAGGAATAAGGTGTGTCTGACCCAAGCCATGGTATTTTCAATAACCTCATATGCATGTGAAAGCTGGAGAGTGAATAAGGAAGACCATAGAAGAACTGATGCATTTCAGTTATGGTGTTGGAGGAGAATACTGAAAATGCCATGGGCTGTCAAAAGAACGAACAGATCTGTGTTGGAAGAAGTGCAGCCAGGGTGCTCCTTGGAGGCCAGGATGGCCAAACTTCATTTCTCATACTTTGGACATATTGTCAGAAGGGACCAGTTTCTGGAGAAGGATATCATGTTTGGTAAGGGGGAGGGTCAGAGAAAAAGAGGAAGACCCTAGT
This sequence comes from Chrysochloris asiatica, assembly GCF_000296735.1. Lineage (NCBI taxonomy): Eukaryota > Metazoa > Chordata > Mammalia > Afrosoricida > Chrysochloridae > Chrysochloris > Chrysochloris asiatica. Next base: position 4,952,072 of record NW_006408599.1, on the reverse strand, counting down.
GAGATGGATTGGCAAAGTGGCAACATCAATGGGCTCAAGTGTGGCAACACTTGTGAGGTTGGCCCAGGACCGGGCAGTGTTTCGTTCTGTTGTGCACAGGATTTCTATGAGTTGGTATCGTTGGCACCTAACAACATCAACAATCCTCTTCCTGACCATCTTTCTCTTTGGGAAACAAGGATGGGCTAAAGAGTTCATTCCTTTGTCAATGAGAAAATGACTATTCATCTCTGAATCTAAGATGCCACTGATTACAAAATATGCTTTTTTAAATGTACCACTGAAAAATAGAGTCCCTGGCTGGTGCATTCAACAGGCTCAGCTTCCTACCAGGTGAATGGCATTTTGAGTCTACCCAGAGTAACCTGTAAAACGTGATCTGGCAATATACTTGTAAAATATCAGTCATTGATAATCCTATGCATTATGGTTCTATCTTGACAGGAATTGGTATTGGTTCAGTGGCAACAAGTTATCTGGTTAAGGCAAACAAAGAAAGCTATGGAACACACCAATTATAAGCAGCATTCTAATTTCAGAGCTATTAAAATTAAAAAACAAAACAAAACATTTAAGTAATCTGAAGTAGTAAAGCTCTAGAAAATCCTCCTATCACCCTCACGTCTATAAATTGTACTCACATCTGCACCTATACACTCTCCTTTTCTCATTTTACTCTGGATGTGAACTGTCAGGTGCTACTAAAACAAATAACTCTAGTCAAACAGTAGACTCCTATTCATTCTTATCTGCTCAAATTTGATCCCAGAATCATCACCTTTCTTACTTGCAACATCAAGTTATTTATTTTTCTTCTTCTTCTTTATTGGTGCTGTAAGATAATGCATACTAGACCACAAGTTTGAAATGTAAGGTCTGTTGGAACTGCAATTCTAACCCACCAGTCACTCCTTGGAAACCCTATACAGGGTTGCTATGAGTCAGAAACGACTTGATGACAGTTGACAACAACACTGAATAATTATGATCCGCATATAACATTTTTGATGTTTTTTGTGTTGAAAAAGAAAAACACCCAAAGAATTCACTTGATTCCATAGCATGTTTTGCTATTGTACCATTTACTGTCTAACTCTTCCGTACGGTTTTCTATGTGTCTTTACTATCTCTCTTTGTATTCTCTCTTGAAGTCATTATCCTTAAACACAAACCCCCCACCCCTTACCTCCATCATTCCAATGAAATACACCTTGTCAAGGTCACTATTGACCTTTGTGTTGCTAAACGAAATAGTTCTGATTATAGTCCTAATCTTAATCATCCTATCAGTAGCATTTGACACAGTTTATCATAAGCTCTATTTTTTTTTTAAATTTTATTAGGCTTCCAGGTTACCACTTCTCATGGCTCTTTTCCCATCTCTCTGACCACACATCAACTTCCTTTTATTATTCCTCATCATCATCCCTTCATCTCAACCTCTCTATATGAACTTCTCCCAAACTCATTAATTGGATTCCTTCCTTTCCCTACCTGCACTGACTCCCAAAGCAAAACTGTCTAATTTGTGGCATTAAATGTCATCTCTATGCTAATTTATATTTCTATTTCTCTTTACTGACTTTGCAAATGCCCCGTCAACATCTACTTTTGAAAATCTAATAGAATTCTCAAATGTACAGATTCAAACACAATTCCTCATATCTCATTGAAACCAGTCCCTTCCAGCATCTCTCCATCTCTATAAATGACAATTTCATCATTGCAATTACTCAGGCAGAACTCTGTAGTCATCTTTGACTTCTCTCTAGCTCCCACAAACATTTTCCAGTCCATTGCCAAAGAATATTCCCCAAAATATGTCAGTTCTTCCTTAAAAATATAACCATAATCATTATAAATTTATAAGTATATTTCTTTGCTTACTGTCTGCTTCATTCTCATTTTCACAAATCTACACACTAAATATAGGCTCCAAAGTGATACTTGGTTTCTTTTACTAACTAAGCACTGGGTTTCCACACCTCCGTTAGTTTCTCACATTGTGACAACTTCCATGGTGCTGTAATGCTGGACGCTAAGCCACTTTCAAATACCAGCAGGAGCCCCCATAGTGGACATGTTTCAGCAGAACTTCTGGACTAAGAACAGACTAGGAAATGGGATAGGTGGTCCACTTCTGAAGGATTAACTTCTGAAAACCTTATAAATAAGAGTGAAACATTTTCTGATATCATGCTGGAAGATAAGCCTTGTAGGTTGGAAGGCACTCAAAGTACAATTGAGGAAGAGCTGCCTCCTCACAGTAGAGTTGGCCTCAATGAAGTGGAGGTGGCAAAACTTTTGGACATTACCTGATGGCACAACTCAGAATGAGAAGAACAGTTGGGAGCATCCATTGACAATGGGAATATGGACTATGTGAAGCAAGAATCTAGGAATATTGCAAGTCATCAAAAATGAAATGGAACACATAAAGATTGATATCTTACATAGTAGTGAGCTGAAATGGAATGGTATTGGCCATTTTGAATCAGACAATCATATGGTTTACCATGTCAGGAAAGGCAGTCTGACAAGGAATGGTACAGCAATCATCATGAAAAAGAACATCTCAAGATATGTTGAAATACATATTACTCAAATTTATGCGCCAACCACCAAAGATGAAAAATGAAGAAAGATTGCATTTTATCAACTTCTTCAGTCTGAAACTGAGCAAACCTGAAACCAAGATGCTCTGATAATTGCTAGTTATTGAAATCTTAAGGTTGGAAAAAAAAGGAGAAGCAGTAGTTCAAAAATATGGCCTTGATACAAGCAGAATGCTGTACCCTATCCAGAGAAGCAGCAACATCAGAAATGGAAGCAGAGATGAAGATGTGGAGAGCAGCTAAGGACTCTGGACTCATGGAAAGGGACTGGGTGCTGGCTACCACGAGGCAGGCTTCCAGAATGGGCCCTTTGGTTGTTTACATTTCTATATACACCTGAGTGTTTTTGTATGCATCCCCCCACCCACAAAAAAAAAAAAAAAAGAGGAAATAGAAGCAAATACCGTTGAAGGATGATGCACAGAGAAGATTGTAATCATTGCAATGAAATGATGGTGCAAAACCGATTTTTTCCCATGTAAACTAACACTCAGTTCACAAATAAAGATATTAGATAGATAGATAGATAGATAGATAGATAGATAGATAGATAGATAGATAGATAGAAATAGATACATGGTCTTTGGTGACAAAAATGACTCTGGAGAATACATTATAGAATTTTGTAAGACTAATGACATGTTCATTGTAAATACCTTTTTTCAATATCATAAATGACAGCTATATACAAGTATCTCACCAGATGGAATACACAGGAATCTAATTGAGTACATCAGTATGAAAGACGATGTAGCAGCTCAATATCATCTGCCAAAACAAGGCCAGGGACTGACTGTTGGACAGACCGTCAGTTACTAGTATGCAAGTTTAGGCTGAATCTGAAGAAAATAAAAATAAATCCACAAGACAAAAAAAAAATCTCACTCAAATTTAGGGACCATGTTAAGAATGGACTTGATATACTTGATATAAGACCTGAGGAATTGTGGGATACAAATCAAGAATATCATATGTGATGAAAGCAAAAAGTCAATAAAAAGATAGGAAAGAAAGAAAGAAAAAAGTGATGTCAAAAGAGTCTGCAATTTGCGCTTGAACATAAAGAAGTTAAAGCAAATAGAAGAAATGATGAAATAAAGGAGCTGAACAGGAAATTTCAAAGGACTGTTCGAGAAGACAAAATGAAGTATTACAATGAAATGTGCAAAGACCTAGATTTATAAAAACAAAAGGGAAAACAAGCTTAGCATTTCTCAAGTCGGAAGAACTGAATAAAAAGTGCAAGCCTTGACTTGAAATATTGAAGGATTTTCTGGAAGAAATATTGAATGATGCAAGAAGCATCAAAAAATGTATAGAAGAAATACACAGTCACAGTGCTAAAAAGAATTGGTTAATGTTCAACATTTCATGAGGTAGCATAAGATCAAGAATCCAAGGTATTGAAGGGAGAAGCCCAAGGTGCACTAACAATGTTAGCAAAAAGCAGGCTTCATAAATTGAACAAAATACTAATGGAAATGACTCACAAACCGATAAAGTGATGGAAGCATTCACTAGTTTATGCCAAAAAATTTGCAAGATACTACCTGGCCAATTGACTGGAAGAGATATATCTTTGTGCCTATTCCAAAGAAAGATGGCCCGAAGGAGTGCAGAAATTATTGAACAATGTCATTAATATCACATCCAAGTAAAATTTTACTGAAGATAATTACAAAATGGTTGTATTGACAGGGAGTTCCCAGAAATTTAAGCTGAGTTTAGAAGAGGACATGGAATGATGGGTCTTGGTGGAAAGTAGAGAATGTAAGAAAGATGATTACTTGTGTTTTATTGACTATGCAAAACACTGGGCTGTGTGGATCATAAAAAACTATGAGTAACATGGTGAAGAATGGTAATTCCAGAACACTCTATTTGTGCTTATGAGGAATCTGTATGTAGACTAAGTGGCAGTTGTTCAAACAGAACAAGAGGATACTGCCTAGTTTAAAAGCAGGAAAGCATTGTTTGCTTTCACTATACTTATTCAATCTGCATGCTAATCAATTAATCTGAGAAGCTGGACAATATGAAGAATACGGCATCAGAATTGGAAGGAGGCTCATCAACAACCTGTGATATGCAGATGAAATAACCTGGCATGCTGAAAGCGAAGGACCTGAAACACTTAATGATGAAGATCAAAGAATACAGTCTTTAGTATGGATTACAACTCAAAGAAAACAAAATCCTCATAGTGGACAAATAAACAACATTATGATAAACAGAGAAACAATTCAAGTTGTCCAGAATTTCATTTTACTTGGATCCATAACCAATGCAGTTAAGAAATAAAAAAGACACCTTGCATTGGATAAATCTGCTGCACAAGACTTGTTTAAAGTTTTAAAGAGCAAAGATGTCACATTGATGAATAAGGTATGCCTGCTCCATGTCAAGGTATTTAGCATCGCCTTATATGCATGTAAAAACTGGACAATGGATAAGAAAGACTGGAGAAAGATCAATGCATTTGAATTGTGGTATTGGTGAAGTATATCAAAGGTACCACAAACTTCCAGAAGATTTTGGATGAAGGGCAGCCAGAATGCTCCTTAGAAGCAGGGATGATGAAACTTCATGACACGTAGTTTGAACATACTATCAGGAGTGACCAGTTCCTGTAATAGGACATTATGCTTAGTAAAGTAGAAGGTCAACAGAAAACAGGAAGACCCCAGTGAGATGGATTGACACAGAGGCTGCAACAGTGGCCTCAAACACAACAGAGATTGTGAAGACAGCATGGAACGTGACAGTGCTTTATTCTGTTGTACCTAGGGTCACTATGAGTAAACTGAGACTTGACAGAGCTTAACAACAACAAGTATTGGGCTGCTTACTGCAAGGTAGTAGCTCAAACCCACCAGACACTCCTCAGGAAAAAGATGAGCATGTCTGCTACCGTAAAGACTTACAGTTTCAGACACCCTATATAGGGTCACTATGATTGGAGCTGACTGGATGGCAGTGGCTTTAATGTATAACCAGGTCTTAAGAGTCCTGGTGTGGCAGTGCAGGATGAAGTACTGAACCTCAAGGTCACTTTGAAGAGCAAGGTCTGTGGCAATGCTATACAGCAGAATCACTATGGGTCGGAACCGACTCAACAGCACTTAACAACAATAACAAAAAGAATAACAGACCTAAAATTGATGCTCAATAAATACTGATTACTGAGTGAATATATGAATGAGTACATTTTTGGCTCACACCTAGATTCAGCAGTGTATTCTCCCTGCATCCTTTTCTGCATCACTGAGTTACTGAGAAAAAAGCTCTGCTTTCTGTATACCCTACCAGATGGATACTAGATTAAAGACATGACAATGTCAGTAAAACACTCAATGGGCTTCTTGTTGAGGGAAGTGTAAAATTAAGAAGTTATCATTATGCCATTAGTTTTATTACTGCTACTTGACAGTTGTGGTTATGACTACTAATAGCCTCTGATCATTTCCACTTCTAGGATCCTTTCTTTTTTATTTCTACTCTCCTTCTCCAACCCTGTCTCTTTTCTACTTCCCTCTATATTTCCCCTGTTTGATGAACATTTTATGAAACACCTCAATGTAAAGGTGATTAGGGTGCCAGTTATTTTTTGTCCCTCGTCTACCCAAATAAATCTCTACAATCTCCCCACCTCCCTCCAACCACATTCAAAGGAATCAGAAAGTACTACAATTTCAGAGACAGATCTCTAAAGTTACACAGTCTAGGTAAGAATTCAGTTCAATCATGTATAGAGTAATCTCTCCAGTACCCTCATCGGAAAAATGAAGATGAGATTTATGTCTTCCTCATAGGAATGGTCTGAGGATTGAAAACATTCTAGATGTATATAGCATAGTGCATGGCACAAAGGGAAGGGTATTAAACAGTAGCTGTCACCAAGTAGACACCAAGACTTATCTGTCAGTTTGTAGAGTTATGGTAACTTGTGGGATGCTATGATGCCAGATGTTATGACACTAGTATTACAAATGCCAGCAGGGCCATTCATGGTGGATAGGTTTCAGTGGAACTTCCAGATTAAGACAAACATGGAAGAAAGGCCTGGTGTCCAAAAAATTAATTGTTGAAAACCTTTTGAATCACAACAGAATATTGTCAGATATAATGCTGGAAGATGAGCCCCCACTAGGTTGAAAGGTATTACAAAATGGCTTCTACAATGAAATTACACATTGCTGTTGTTGTCAAGTGCCATTGAACTGATTCTGACTCATAGCAGCTGGTGAGCTTGAACCACTGACCTTGCAGTTCACACTGACCTTGCAGTCCAGTGTACTAACCCCCAGCGTCATACCAGGACTCCCAACTTCAACATACCAAGGGTCAGTAAGATGACAACTGACTGGGTAATGTCTCATTTTGTTATGCGTGAGTTCACCTTGCGTCAGAGCTGACTTGATGCTCGCTATTAACAATGTTATCTCTGGCTCCTCCACCCATAATCCATGAAGCCTATCCTCTAGTAGGGGTGGACCACCTCCTGATCTTTCACACCTCTCTGCTTTATTCATGTTTTTTCTTGGCAGAAGGTAACTAAATGAACTTTACCAGATATATAGCGTATGTACAGAAAAGAATACTTACAAATAGTGTATGTGCAGCTCCGAAAATATTCACAAAGTGAACAAACACACCATGTGGTTGTTGCTGGTGGTGTGCTGTAGAGTAGGTTCCAACTCATAGG
>NW_006408599.1:4900676-4943697 GCF_000296735.1 Chrysochloris asiatica | reverse complement strand
ATCGTTTCTCCATTGATAAGAATGTTGTTTATTGGTCCAGTGGTGAGGATTTTTGTTTTATTTACATTGAGATGTAATTGGCTATGGTCTTTGATCTTCATCAGTAAATATTTTAAGTCCTCTTCACTTTCAGCAAGCAAGGTTGTATCATCTGCATATATTTATATATGTTTATCTATTCTATGTGGATGGACATTTGTGTTGTTTCCAGATTGGAACTGTTTTGAATAAAGCCACTATAAATAATGATGTCTTTTAGTATCATAGAACACACTTCTGCAGGGTACAAACCTAGGTATTGGAATTGCTGGATTAAAAAGTAATCATAATTTCCAAAGCGAGTATACACCAATGCATAGTGGTTACCAGTTGGGCTGCTAACCTTAAGGTCAGCAATTTGAAACTATTAACTGTTCCGTGGGAGAAAGATGAGACTTTCTGATTCTGTAAAGATTTACAACCTCAGAAACCCTACGCAGAGTTGCTATGAGTCGGAAATGACTCCCTGGCACACCACTACCATGACCATATTCCTACAAACAGTGCACATCAATTCCCACTGCTCTTCATCATGATTACTTGGTATTGTTAAGCTTTTTTCAATTTTAGTCACACAGATTATTGTGTAATGGTATTGCATTGTGATATGAATTTACATTTCCATTTTTTTCTCACCAGAAGAATTTGAGCATCTTTCAAATGTTTATTTGCCATTTGAAAAAAAAATTTTTGTAAGGTGCTTGTTCATGTTTGTTGCTCATTTTCTTTTCTTACTAGATTGTCTTTTTCTTACTAATTTTAGGAGATCTGTCTATATTCTTTGTAAGAATTCTTTATCAAATAAATTAATGCCCTATATCTTCTTCCACACTGTAGAATTAGCACTGGGCTGCCAATCACAAGATAAGTGGTTTAAACCCATAAGCCATTCCTTGGAAATCCTACACAGAATCACTATGAGTTGGAACCAAATGGACAGCAAGCAGTTAAGAGCAAAAACAGCATGGATTTCATTTTCATTTTAATAGTATCTTTTGATGAGCAGAATTTTTAAAAATTTTAATGTATATTTTAATCAGTCTTGTCTTTTTTATACTTAGTACTCTTCTTATCCTACTGAATATCTTGTACTCAAAAGTCATGAGCTATTCTCCTGGCTTATATTTAAGAAGATTTTTTTAATTTCATTTTGTTTTATCTTCCACCAGGAAAATATTATTCTTTCTCAGCTATTTTAGTTTTTCTTTGAATTTTATACTTGGCTACAAAGAATGAAGTGCTTCCTTTTGTGAATTCCCATAATACTATTCATTACTATTATTAACTCCATTGTCTTATGTATTACCATATTTCACACGAATAGCATACACTTTCTATGTTTGTCTGCCAACTGCTCCCTCCCCCTGGTAGGTATTTTCATAAGTGCTACTATGTCATTTTTTTTTTTTTTTTAATATATGGCTAGGAAAAAAAATAAGATAGCATGTTTACAAAAATAACTTCCAGGGAGAAGGAGTGGTTGGCAAACAAACATAGAAGACATGTTTTATTTGTGTAAAAATATAGCATATTGAATCATATGTATCTGCCTAGCTAGCCTGTCTTTCTCATCCTCATACTCTACGCATCCAATCAATCTAAATTCCTTATGTTCTTTTCACTAACTCCTCACCATGATGCCTCCTGAGTTACTCTGTAGTTGATGAATTTCTCTGTATCCCCTCTGAGGTCTAAACCTATGATATCTCATCTTGAGTACTGCAGTAGCCTCCTAACAGGTCACCAGTCTCTAATCTACTCATTTCGAATGAACTGACTATCCAGCATCCAAAGTGATTTTCTGAATTATCAATTTCTTCATGTTACTTTATTATTTAACAGTTTTCTACATGCCCATAGTTCTCAAATTAAATTTCAACTCATTAATGCATTGGAGACCTGGTGTAGCACTGTAAGATAAGCTCTGATTGCTAATCACAAGGTTAGTTGTTCAAACCTACAAGTCACTCCTTGCTAACCCTATACAAGGTGGCTATAAATTGGAATAGACTCAATGGTACTTAACAACAACAACATTGCACTGCAGAGGTCTTCCAAGATTTGAACTCTGGCTTATATCTTATAGAACCACTGATGGTTCTACTCTTATCTTGGCAAATCTCATAAGGAGTTTTAATTTTCTCAGACATCCCTTCCTACAGATTCTTCTGTCTGCCTCTATACCCATGCTCCGCTCTTCTATTCATCCTTCAGGACTCTCCTATATATTTTCCAAAGGTAAACATCCCTGAACCCTAGTAGGTTAAGTTCCCTTACTATCTGGCATCACAAACTCCACTGTCATCAAAACAATTCCAGCTCATAGCTTAACTCATAGCTTAAAAGCTGTGTAGGGGTTTTCTGAGGCTGTAAATCTTTACAGTAGCAGAAATGCTCAACTTGTTCTTGTAGAGTGGCTGGTGTGTTTGGACTGCCAACCTGTGGTTAGCCGGTAAGTACTTACCCAACAGTTCCACCATGGCTCCTTATTGTTGTGTTAAGTGCTGTGGAGTCAGTTCCAATTCATAGAGACCCTAAAGGTTTCCAAGGAGCAATTGTTGGGTTTGAACTGCCAAGCTTGCTGTCAGCAGTCTAGGCCTCCTAATGTTTCCCCACTAAAATTCATCACACCTTTTCTGCTTGTTTTAATCACATCGTTGGTAGAAAAGATCATTTGTGGCACAGTGATTAAAGCACTTGACTCCTAATAAAAAATCAGTGGTTTGAACCCACACCAGCTACTTTGTGTTTGCTTCTGTAAAGATTTAGATCTTTGGAAACCTACAGGGCAGTTCTACTCTGTCCTCCAGGGTTGCTGTGAATGGAATTGACGGCACAGTAGTGGGTTTGGAATGTATGCTTCCTCGGAGCAGGAATGATATCTGTCTTGTCATCACCTTGTATCAAGGTGGGTTCTTAAAATATGTATATATGATTAATTAAATGTATGAGATTTGTGTTCACATATAGATGGCCTAGCATTATGTTTGGTCATAAATACACATCAATAAAGATTGCATGATTTATTGTTTTCATAAAATCCTAGAAACTATATTGGAAGGGACATGAACACCTTCTCTAATCACCTAATCCAGTCAAATGATGCTTTTTGTAGATAATATATTTCTAATAAAGTAACCAAAGGAAGATCAGGGTTTTGGAGACCTGGAACTTATACAATAGTTCTATTTTGGTAGAAATTATATATGAAAATGGATATCTATTTGGCATAAGAACAGATAAGGACTTAAAAAGAGAGGGAGTCCTAAACCTTAAACTTTATTATAATCACAATTAATTTGTCTCCAAATGTACCTACAGTCTCAATAGCTTCCTTGATAGTAAAATTTACTCCAATTATAACTCACAAGTCTCTATTCTCAACAAGCATAGCATGAAATAGCCGATTAAAAATACAGACTGGAGTTAAGTTCTGGCTTTGAACCTCAGCTCTAATTTCACAAGGTTGGTTTCAGGATCACATGAACTAGTAAGTTTGAAAATCCAGGGCAGATCTGTCTTCCTTCTGTGCTTTCTTACAGTGCATTCCGAAACTCACCTGTTTGAGTGGGGTTATTCTTAGAGGTTTGCTTTTGTGTTTTGCTTTAACAGTAAGCCACTTTCTGGGGCTCAATTTCCCTAAGGGATTCTTATTCATTGTTCCCAAGTGACACTACAAGTCATCCCAGTACCATTTTCTAACCATCTTCTGTAACAGGAGCATGAATCAAACAGTTGCCAAGAAACCAACATATAAAAAAGTCATATTAGACTCTGTTTAGTTTTACCTGCCAATCTTGGCTCAACTTTCCTCCCACTGACATTCAGAATCACCTTTATCATACACCTTTCTAGAAGGTCACATTGTGAGTCTGCTGAAAGTTAAAGCATGTCATTTTTTTATCTATAAAGTGAATACATGATCATTATATAAAACTTGAAAAAGGAACTGGAAGCCTAAAATAAACCATCTATAACCTAACCATCCTGAGGTAACCTCTTTCAACATTTGAACATGGCTCCTTACAATTTTATTTTACACATACAGGAATACCTCATTTTATTGTGTTTTATTTTGCTGTGCTCAACAGATAATGTGTGTGTGTGTATGTGTGTTTAACTTTTGTTGTGAATTGAGTGAAGGTTTACAGGCAAGGTCATCAGTTTTATATTCAGCACATCAAACACTTTGTTTCATCTCAATGATTGCAATCCCTTCCCCGCAACAATAGTTTTGCCCTTAGGTAAATGCTGCCTTTTGATTTTGGATGATTGACTTTGCCATAGTGAGCATACCTTACTAGTGTTGTTGCTCTCCCTCCATTCCTATCTATTGTTTAACTGAAAAGTAGGCTAGGAGGGTGAATTCCTTTCTAGACCTGAAGGGTGGTCCCGGTCTCTTTCTGATCAGTCGTTTTTTCATAGTTTTGAATTTTGTCTCACAGTTTTTCCTACTCTATCTGGGACCTTCCAATGTGGTCCCTTTCAGAACAGTTGACAATGGTAGCCAGGAGATACTGTGTTTTTTTACAAATCAAAGGTCTGTAGTGACCCTGTGTCTAGCAAGTCTATCAGCATTTGTTCACTTCATGTTAGTGACCCTGCTGGACCAGCAAGTCTATCAGCCTTTATTCACTTCATGTTGGTGACATCACATTTTGGCAGTTCTCACAATACTGGAAACCATTTCATAATGCTAACACATACTACACTACAGTATAGAGCAAACATAACTTTTATACATACTGAGAAACCAAAAAATTCAAGTGACTTCTTTATTGCAATACTCACTGATTGTTGTAGTCTGGAACCAAACCTGCAAAATTTCCAAAGAATACCTAGATCTCTTCACTTCATTAATATCAAGTCATCTATCCAATCTGAAATCATCCATTTTTTAAAAATTAACATTATATCAATCATTTTTACATATTGTTGGAAATTCTTTCTAAACCACACTTCAGTACATGCTAAGATTATGTTGCAAAGATGTACATAATTCACTTAATCTCCTTATGCAGAAAACTAAGATCCTTACACATTGTTTTTTACTGTTATAAATAAAGCTTTTAAAAACAGCTCTGCTTGCACTTTACGATGGCTGTTTTTCCCCCCTACAACCTTTTATCCTCTTTATGATGAATTAACAAGGGTGAAATTGTATGTTTCTTGAAGTGTATATTTTCTTAAGGTAATGAATACATATGGAACATCTAACACGAACATGACATATAGTGGGCATCAAATAAATATTTACTGAATAAATATCAACAAATTAATACTTCCAGTGGTTGCAGCATCCCTATTAGTGTCAAGATGTGGCTGTCTCTCTGCACCCAGATAGCACTGAAGATTTTCATCTTTTGGTATTATTAGTTGCCCTCAAGTTGACTCTGACGCATGGTGAAGAGAGCAGAAATTCTCCATGGGATTTTCAAGGCTAGGACCATAAGCAGATTGCCAAACCTATCTTCCAAGGTATCTCTGAGTGGGTTTGAACCACTCACCTTTTAGCAAGTAATCGAGTATTTGACAGTTTGCACCACTCAGGACAGTCTAAAAGTGTACACATGCATACCTATGTGTGTAAAACACACACATTTAAGACCACAGATGATTAGCAAATAAGAGGGAAGGGAACTACATAGAATCAACAATTCTATAAAGTGTGCTGTATTTCTCGGAATTCAAATAACACCTGCCAAAACACATTGAAAATCAAAGACAATAATGTAGATAATTCAGATGATATATGAAACTTTAATATATATTATGTTGACAACATCTATAAATAACACTGTTTTGATGTTTTCATCAAAGTAATCAGATAAAACTCCTCACATTTCCATACCTTCTGTGAGAAAAATAATTAATAACCATGAATTTCACAAACTGTATATATTAAATTTTTTAAAAATATATCATAACTGTCTTAATTTCCATATTCATAGCTTTATTGGCTCCTCACTCTCAATTTCTTCATCCCCCCCCTCCATATCATCCCTCCCAATCCTCCCCGAGTATCTCTTCCCCCAAATTTCACTTGTGCTCCTCCCCCTAGCCTCACCATCCCACCTGCTTCCTACCTTGAAGGTGCAGTTTGCTCTCCGTGCTTTGCAGAAGGACGGAACTCACAGAGTCCAGATTGTCATAACTGTTACAGCCCAGAGGCCCAGTGCGTGTCTCTGTGACCTGGAGTGGACACCAAGTGAGACAGGAGTGAGGGAGGTGGTCTTGTCTAAAACAGACCCTGGGGAGTTTCTTTTGGTAGAGATAAAGCTGACAGAGTGGCTCTTTTGGCCTGAGTCAAGGTTTACTTCCTGAGGGTTTTGCCTGTACCTGGAACCACACTTGACTGACTTAAGTTCCTTGTTGATTGGCTAGCAGGGTGGTTGAATACACAAACAGGAGCCAGACTGCACTGGTTGGCCTGCCAGCTCTCATTTCACAAGGTCATTTCATACATACATTGAAGCTATTGTTCTTGTTTTTAGTGCCATTGAGTGGGTTCTCACCCATAGCAATTTTGTATAGGGTTTCCGAGGAAAAACTGGTGAGCTTGAACCACTGATCTTGTGGTTCAAATTGACTTTGCAGTCCAGTGCATTAACCCACAGCCCCACACTAGTACTCCAATGCCACATATCAAAAGCAGGAACCTTGGGATCTGGAAAATCAGGATCTAAATCCTGGCTGGAGCATCTATTTGCTGTGTGACCTAAGGAAGTCACTTAACATCTCATTTTTTAGAAACTAAAGCTAGCAAATTTCTTCCAGGGAAGCTTCAAGGACTAGACAGGATGGCAGATGTTCAATGAAGAGAGTCTAATGATGAGACATCTCTAAGAATCAAGTAGAGTAAATGTGTATTCTTCTTAGGCTCGAACAATAAGATGATCTCCATTTTATAAAAGAACCTTCTGCAACAAGCCCAATCAGTGCTGCCACAGGACAAAATATTCCAACCCGAGGGCAGCGTCTTTCCAAAAACATTGTCTTACAAGACTTGACGTAGTGCCAATCAGAATAGGGCTATTAAAGAGGATAAACGTTGAACTGTATAGGGTTTAGTATGAAAGTTAAGATACTTCCAATCATTTAGCATAACTACTTACAGGATTGTCTTGAGGTTTGTGGCACTGTGGGTTAATGAGTTGGACTGCAAAGCTGGTTTGAACCACAAGGTCAGTGGTTCAAGCTCACCAGTCACTCCTCAGAAACCCTATACAGAGTCACTATGGGTCAGAACAGACTCAATGGCACTTCATGGCAACAACAACCCTATGATAAAGGGACCTTGGTGGCATAGTGGGTTACCTATTGGACAGTTAGCCACAGGGTTGGTGGTTCAAATCCACTAGCCATTCCGTAGAAGAAAGATGAAACATTCTGCTCTGGTACAGATTTACAGCTTTGGGAACCCTATACAAGGTCGCTTTGAGTTGGAACCAATTTGACAGCAGACAAGGACAGCAGCAACAACAACCCAATGATAAAGACCCAGCACCCATTGTGATAGGGAATGAAGATTTGGAAAACATCCATAAGTACTTTCAGATGCCAGCTCTGCCCTTTCCAGCTGTGAAATCTTGAGACCGTAACTTTCCTTCTCAAAATTTCAAATTCCCCATCTATCTAATGTCAGTAAAGCACTTATCTATCTTACAGGGTAAAGTTAAGGGTAATAATTGGAGGATAATAAGGTTTCTTTTTCTTTCTTTCAAATACAACTTGTGATTTCTTTATATCGAACAACAATATAGCTTTATTGAGGTAGAATCAAAACTACTAATTCCTTTCACTACAGAAACCCAGGGAAAGAAAACCATGACAGAAGGTCCTTACCTGGGCTGGCCTCAAACACAGCTGGAACAGAGACATATTCTAGCCAGCTGAGTCGTGAGGTAGATGCAAGAAATAGCACACACACAAAAATCCCCACAAAACCCACATGAGCAGTTGGGTGGGGAAGGCAGTGTGACTGTAAGATGGTTTCTTGAGTGGCCTCTGTGCCATCTCTCTGAGATTTTCCTGTTAAGGAGGCAGGCTGCACAAAAGAGGATTATCTCTGTCAGAGCTTCAGTATCTCAATTCCGTATCCCATCCAGGGGGAGAGACCATTTGGTGATAATGAAAACCAGGCCTTTGCAGCAGTCCAACACTGATGGCTTCATAAAGATCCCTCTCTCAGCGCTGAGCTCCCTAACAACATAATCCCCCAATATAGGTGATTCTTCTAGGATAAGCTGGCCCTTTGTTTGTCTAACTGATTTATTTCTCTCCTTACTACCTCCCTCCTCAGTAACTCTCCCCCTCCCACACTTTTCTCCTCCCTTGGCCAATTTCTGCCTCATCTTGCTTGAGTCTTCCTAAATCTTTGCTCTCTTTTTCCCTAGAGATATCTTTAAATGTCTGAAAGTAAGTCTAGGCTTTCATTTTATTCAGAAGAAATTAGAGTGAAGACTCAAGTAAAATGGAAGCATAATTTGGTTTAAAAGAATGTGAGAGGCAAAAATATGCATTGAAATCCTCAGAAGAACTAATCTTTTATATCAAGAATGTCCTCCCACAGTCTCTTTAAGAGGGAACCTCTGAATACATTATATTTAAAATGGAATCTATTCTTTTTAAAAAATGTTTCTTATGCTCTGAGTCACTGAATTGAAAGTCTAGAATGTGTCTAATAAGACCACTAGCTATATACGGCTAAACTTAGACTTAACTTTGATTAATTAAATTTAAATACAATTACAAATTTAGCCACATTTCAGATTGTCAGTGAAGACATGTGACGAGTGGCAACTGTCTTGGCTAGTGCAGATATAGAATATTGCCATCATTTCACGAAGTTTCTATTGGACATCACAGGTCAAGAAAAGCATGGGCCAGCAACTGCAAACCACCTTTTTTTGTAAACAGTTTTATAGGAACATAATCCTGCCCATGTATGTACATATTGTTTTTTGTGTCTTTCATGCTAATCAGCAGCACTGAGTCTGGGCAGCTGTGATGGTTCAGGTTGTGTGTCAATTCGGCTGGGCCGTAATTCTCTGTGGTTTGGCAGTTATGATGTAGTTTGGCAGCCTTGTAATGTTGTAGTGATTCCCCATGATGAAAGTGATGGAATACCGTCACCTCCATGATGAGATCTGCTATGAGTAGCCAATCTGTTGAAATTGAGTTTTCTCCAGGGTGTGGCCAGCATCCAGATATATGACATTCCTTTTCCTCATCATCTGACATCTGGTTCTAGGGACTTGAGTCAGTCGCTTTCCTTATTGTCTGCTGATCTTTGGATTTGTTAGCCTTCACAGTCTTGAGCCAGCAGTCTACCATCTAACCAACTGATATTAGGTTCATGACTCCCTGTAGCTATGTGAGTTAGGAGAATCTTCCAGCCTGGCACTCGACTCACAGACTTAGGACTTGCCAGTCTCTATAGCTGTGTGAGTCATTCATCTTTTGAGCTCGATCTCTATATATGAGGGGCTGTAAAAAATTGGTGGGACAATTCTATTATTTTCATTTCATTTTTCCATGAACTTTTAGAAGCACTCTCATTGATAGATAGGTGCATATGCTTCACTGTTTTTGCTTCTTTAGAGAGCCCAGCCTAAGACACCAGCAAAGTTTTCATTGCCAACAAAGCCTAAAACATTATTTGGCCCTTTACAGAAAAAAACACACAGACCGCTTGTCTAGAGAGTTGAATTCTAGTCTCTGCTAAGATGCTCTCTAGCTGTGCAACTCTGAGTAAGAGCCTTTAACTTATAGGCCTCAGTTTCCCCATCTGCAAAATGGAGGTGGGAAATGAACATTCAAATGTTTAAAAGATCAGTCTAAGAGCCAGAGGTCAAATGTATGCTAGAAACCCAACTCTTAGCAGCTCAGTGATCTTGGGAAAACAATTTCCTCAGTTGTAGTCTGAGATTCTTCACTTAGAAAGGGATCCTGATAATTGTCCACACAAGAGAACTTTCTGTGTGAATGAGAGGACTTTTGATAATTATACCAGTAAATCAGTACACATGATCACCCAAGAGATAAAGCTTTTGTTACTCCAGGGTACCTGGTAAATGAGTACAGTGAGGGGTCCGGGTGGGTGAACTATTCAGGTATGAATTGAGCCCAGACTTGTCTGTCCATTCACTTTAAGAACATCTGCTTTATATTTCTATTGTCTGGAGGACCTGTTTCCCTGGTCCACTGTCAAATCATACCTTGATTGCTCCAGTTGATATCTGGATCTCATGGAGCCTCCTCATGGTGCCATCACGGTCAACAAAGTAGGATGATGCAAGCTGATGCAGAGCTTCAACACTTTGAGTGGCATTCCCTGACTTCCTGTCGAGGCGACTTTTGTCCATGTACATGGTCAATGCCTCCTCCCCTGCATGAGAAAAAACAAGAGCTCAGGCAGCCTGTCAAACTTTTGCAGACAAGGACAGGGCTACAGGCCCTAGATGTTGAGAACCACTTCAAACCTCTTACCACTTTTGGCCAAATGTCCTTCTGCTTTTGAAAATCAAGGGCACAATCAAAAAGAAACAGCCCTATGTTGTCTTTTTGCTCTATTAAATATTGCTGGTAGCTGTCATTGAGTTGACGAAATGTTTTTATTGTTTTGAGATCTTGCGGACAGAGACTCACAGCAACCCCATATGACAGAGTAGAATTGCCTTGGAGGTTTATTTAGAAGATTTAAATGAACACATGTGGTTCATACTTGTGACACACATTGAATTTCCATTGGGCAATGCTAGCGTGAGGAGACAGAGCTGTAAGGAGATAATTTCAAACACCAGGTGAATAGACAAAATAGAGATAAGAACAAAGCGAATGAAACTGCAGCCTGCAAGAAGGGTGCCTGCATCTGTCAGTAATGTGAGCCAGAAGGTCCTCATAAGTCTGCCTCTCCCTGGAGCTGCAGCCCCCACCAGCCCCTCTGTGTAAGTGTACCTTGTTTCAATCATCTGCTTTTCTTCTGGCTAACTCCTGATCTTCTGCCTTTCTCCTGGCTAACTTTTTCTGGCTAACATCTTCATCTCTTGGTTTCACCTAATATAGCACCTTCTTTGGGAAACCTTTCTGAATCCTCCACTTCTCACCTAAAGAAAGTTAAGAACTCTTAATGCACACTTTCACAGGCCCCTGTACTTTTCCATGATATCACAACCTTGCCTGATGATCTCTAGTTTATAGCCTGTTTCCTCCATTACAGCAGAAGGACTGTAAGGACAGGGTGTATATAAGAGTCTTTCATCATTTCACTGCCACTGCTTCGTACAACATGGACATGAATCAAGTGCTTCGCAAATGATTGGAAGATCTGTGGATGAATGATGAATGAAAGCTTGGAGCTGATACAATTCTACAGCATTTGCTGATTTATCTCTCATACTACACCGAAATCTCCCAATGGGAAAGAACCTACTACATCTTTGGGTCCCCTATGCCTACATGTGAGTTCAGTTCTGAGTAAAAACTCATGTTTGAACATTCTTATGAAACTTTCACTGGTTATACAAGAGAATATAATATCTTTCTTGAAACTGATATCAACTTCAATGCCTATCGATCCAATTAGGCTGTGAGTTGAGTGGTGGTGGGTAGATGATAATGATACAGGACCATTTAATCCATCTTTGTAATGTTCCCAATACTTCTTCTAGGGTCTGATGAAGAGCAGATGTTCAGTTAAAATTTTATGGATAAATTGATGGATAGATGAATGGGTGGATAGGTAAATGATTAAGTAAGTGAATATGCTAGAAGCCAGAGCCACAGGAAAGAATAAATAAATAATCCAAGTGTCATCTCAGGATCTCTAAGGGGCCTATGAAAGACTAGGTGAAGCAAGTCCACTTCCCTCTGGACTGAGAACTGGCAGCAGCAAACCTTAGATCAAGAGGGGTTAATGGGCTTCTTGCTGCATTATTAAGCCTTAATTTCTTGTTTATTAAGAGACTGTTCTGTTTGGAGTTGCTTTCCCATTTGGGCATTCCTGCAAATTGCCCATTCACCCTACATAGGCCTTTCCTAAGTCTTCTGTCCTCCAGGGAACTTTGCCTCATTCTCTGCAGCACCTTCCATCAGAAGGGAAAAAAATGGGATTCAGATATATAGGAGATGAGGAATGGGGAGGGGGCTTGTTGCTTTAGCTTTTGATGTTTGAGTATGCTCCTGGGACTCACCTGACACCTCAAATAAATTATGAAAGGACTTCTTAAAAACAAAAACAAAAAACCAGTGTTCTTCTTAGGAACAATTAAGGTAAAGTTGTATTGGTTTCCTTGTATATATGAAGAAACTAGTATAAGAGACAGGAAAGTGAATTTCTCGATGTCTCCCACCCATTAAGTGGTAGGTGCAGGATTTGAACCCAGACCATCAAAATTTAGAACCGTCCCTTTTTTTCACTATAACCTACCACTTCCTCTCTCTCAGATTGCTTAAGGATGCTGTTCAGAAATTTTTTTTTACATGACTGAATGAATGAAAAGATGATGTAAAAGGGCCTCACACCATTTCTGGCCCCTAAGTATTCATCAACAAGAAAACTCTTTCCCTTCACTCCCTCCCAACTCCACCAAGTTTAGGATCGAGTGCACATTTAGAGCTTGCTGTCCAACATGGGATCCCAATCCAAAGTTTTGCATATTTTAAAATGTTGTGCTGTAAAAACAGGAGAGGAACAAGGCCCCGTGAATAATTCACCACCTCGCCTTAGAGAAATTAAAAATATATTTCACTGCAAAAGAAATGTCTTTTTTATTTGGAATTTCCAGGGACTTGGACAGAACAGCGCTTTTAATGGAATAATTGAATTGGTTGCAAAGGGCTTTCTTTTGTTTTTTATGTTGGTTTGGGTTTTTCTTCACCAAATGAAGTGGAAGGTGGGAGGAATTCAGAATAAAGGGTACAGGTTAATGTTACACTCATTGAGGAAGTGAATCCATTCTCACTTTACAATAAAATAGAACTTATACTACCTGCTTTGACATGGAAAGTCCATAAATCATTATTTGACTAACAACCACCAACAAACACATACTGATTGGCTGATGGCTGAAGAAGGTGGATAAGTGGAGAATGAGATGGTTAATTAAATGACTAATGTGGGGTCAAAATATACTGTACTCTTTGTAGACAGAAAATCCTAGGTACAAAACTGCTCTATCATGTACTAACTATACAATCTTGAACAAGTTACATTGGCTCTTCTGAGCCTCAGTTTCTTCATATACAAATGGATATGATACGACTTAACTAGAAGTTTTTTAACACTAGAGAAGGCATACACTACCTACTATGTGGCAATTAATCAATAAGCAGTGACTCATATTATTGTAAGAACAAATGAATTTGTCCAACCAATTTCTCCAACCACATTCCCAACAAAAATCCATACACTACCCAACTGTTTGTTGTGGTTAGGTGCCATCACGTTGGTTCTGACTCATAGCAACCTTATGCACAGCAGAATGAAACGCTGCCTGGTCTTGAGGCATCCTCGCCACTGTTGTTATGTTTGAGCCCACTGTTACTACCTTTATGTCAAACTATCTATTTGGGGGCATTTTTCTCTTCTTCAATGACCCTCCACTTTTCCAAGCATGATGACTACCAAATTACTAATTTGGTATTTCTCAAAATGTATACTGTGGGGCTTCTGAAGGTTTGTGGGGAAATTCCATTATCCTTTAATTCTATTTTTGATGAATTTTTTGAAGCCCCTTCATATTACATGCTCAACCTGGAAAGTTCTACCACTTTCCTTCTAGCCAGCTGCTGTCAAGCTAATCTGCTACTTGTTCTGTGAAGTATGTCTGACTCTCCAACCCACAGTGTACAGTCCTTCCTCTGAAAAGGTATACCCCACTCCATTGTTTCCATTACTACACAAATTATTATTTAGCATGCAAAGGTCATACCTACCTCACCTAAATGCAACTCAGTATCTCTCTAAGCAGGTGGTATGGTGTGGTCCAACACCAAAGTTCCTAAGGTCCAATGGACCCATCAATATGGAAGAGAAGGAATGCCCAAGGAAGTGTAGTTCATAATATCAAATGATGCAAGGAAGCCGGTATATCTAAATATGTTGCTGTTGTTGTCAATACGAAGTGCCATCCCGTTTGTTCTAACTCATTGAGATCCTCCATAGGGCTTCTGAGGAACAGCTGGTGGGTTTGAACTGCAGACTTTGTGGTTCAAATCAAATTTGCAGTCTGGTGCTTATCCCATGGCGCCACACCAAGACTCCATGCACTAGTCTCTACTGTTTCCCTTTTTCCTTGTACTTTTTCTTCCTTCTGTCCTCCCTCCTTATTCTCAGTCTCTCAAAGATATACTGAATATTGTGCTGCATTATGGATAAAACTGATCAGAATGAAGTCATTATTCTACTTTCCTGTTAAGCTATATCACACCAAATGAGCTATACATAAGACCCCATTTGTAAAATTATTACCTCAAGAGATAGGTGATAGGAACCTAAAGTAGGCTTAAGTGAGTAGAAAAAATTTCCTACATCACATCTAAAATTGAAATATTTATCTAGGTTAGACTATGTTGTTGTTGTTATTATGAAGTGCCATCCAGTTGGATCCAATCCATAGTGACCCTGTCTAGGGTTTCTGAGGAGCGGCTGGTGAGTTTGAACTGACCTTGTGGTTGAGCACTTACCCTACAGCGCCACACTAAGACTCCAAAATTCTAAAGGTATTAAAACAACTGTTATATTATGCTATAGGACAAGCACTGGACTGCTAACCACATGGTCAGTGGTTCAAATCCACCAGCTACTCTTCACAAAACCTAAAAAAGTTTTGCTATGAGTCAAAAATGATTCAATGGCATTTAGCAATAACAGAAACATCAGATGAAGTCCTGGTGGCACTGTAAGATAAGCACTAGATTGCTAAGCATAACATCTGGAGTTCAAACCCACCAGCCACTCCACAAGAGAAAGGTAAGGCTTTCTACTCCCATAAAGACATACAGCCTTGGAAGCCCTATACAGGGTCAAGGTGAGTCACAATCAATTGTTTAGATCAGATTTTGCATTCCCAATGATTAGACTACATTCCAAAGGAATGGAGACTTTTATCAAATGAAGCAGTACCACAAAACACTAAACTCATAAATTAGACAGCACTGTAGAGTTGAATTAGCTACTATGATAATGTTATGACAACAAAAAATAAGCAAGTTTGGCAATGTATACTTTTTGGTGGCAGAGAAATTCAGAAGGTTTTGATCTCATGGCATCCCACCCTCCCATCCCAGAGCCAAAGTCATGCTGACTTACCCCCCAATGTAGCAGAGATGAGGAGGTGGGTGCCGTACTTTTTGATGATGGTATCAATGAACTGCTGAGTGGTTGGTCTCCTGCCAAGTAGGCGGATGCTCCTTTGAAACTCCGGCATGAGGGGCACTGGATGGCGGACCAGATCTCTCCTCTCAATGGCTGTGTTCCTCACCTTCCAACGGGCAAACTCCCTGGGTAGGAGAGATAAGCGACACTCCACAACTTAACACCGCTGCCTCAGAAACAAAGGCCATACCATCACCCCATCCAGGGAACACTCCTTAGGTAGAGAGTGACTACAGTTATTTTTCATATTTGTCAGGTGAGACTTTCACCTGGAGATCTCAATTCTCTTCAGTTAATAAAAATATTTACTGACTACTGTTTTCATCCATAAAGATACTATGGTGAACCAGAAAGGCACAGTCTCCATGCTCATGATGCCAACCAAGCATCAGGGATAAAAACATCAGAATGGCATTGACTCGATTAAAGATGAAGACAAGAAGATAAAGGA
Source organism: Chrysochloris asiatica (assembly GCF_000296735.1). Taxonomy (NCBI): domain Eukaryota; kingdom Metazoa; phylum Chordata; class Mammalia; order Afrosoricida; family Chrysochloridae; genus Chrysochloris; species Chrysochloris asiatica. Next base: position 4,927,828 of record NW_006408599.1, on the reverse strand, counting down.
AAGAGTAATAATAATACTAAAATTCAAGGCATTTTAGAGTCCACCAGAATGTCATATCCATTTCCTTATCTATAGCCTTAATTCTATTACGAAATCATTTTCATTTCCTTATACCTATTGCAGGAACTACACTTCCATTATTATTGCCACCCGCTTGCTTTTCATTTTCTCTCAGTAGACTGTGAACAATACCAAAGAGATGGAATCTTTTTAGTCATTTTTTTTTCCCCCTAGAAAATATTTCAGTGTCTGTAACATGGTAGGATTTGTAAGAATGTTAACTGGATAAATAAATAAGCAAATGCATGGAAGAATGGATAGCAAGTGAGCTAAAGAGGGGGGAAAAGTGTATAACAATGAAAACCTGATGCACAAAGCAATACAAAACCTGATCTAGGATAATTTCAAAACTGAAAACATAGCCCAATGTTTAGAATAATTCAAAATGTTAACAAGCATTTACTGAGTACCTATTATGGAACTGTAGGAGAAGCACTGAACTGGTAACCATAAGGTCGGCAGTTCAAATCCATTAGCTGCTGTCTGAATCCCTATACAGGGTCACTGGTCGCTATGAGTCAGAACTGACTTGGTCAAACAACAACTATTTGGAAGAAACTACTTTATGTGCTGAAGGTCCTGTGAGAACGTCTCCATTTTTCCATTATTAATGATGTTGTTGTTGTTGTTATGTGCTATAAAGTCGGTTCCGACTCATAGTGACCCAGAATAGGGTTCCTGAGGCTGTAAATCTTTATGGGAGCAGAGAGCCTCATCTTTCTCCCGCAGAACAGCTGGTAGTATCGAACTGCTGACCATGAGATTAGCAGCTCGATTCGTAACCACTACGCTACCAGAGCTCCTTTTATTAATGAGAGAGTAGATCAAAACTGAAGAAGCTTGAACTTGGGAGTCCAACTCAAAATCCCACCTCTGCCTTTTGCCAACTATGTGGTATGCTTATAAACAACGCATGTCACCTCTCTGGATCTTTATTTACTCATATATGTTGCTGTTAAGTGCTGTTGAGTGGGTTCCGACTCATAGCAACCCTGTATAGGGTTTTCAAGGAGCAGCTGGTGAGCTTGAACCACCAGCCTAGCAGTTCAAATTGACCTTGCAGTCCAACGTATTAACCCACAGCACCACATCAGGACTCCTACTCTTATATACGACCGAACTAATATTATCTGTTTCTTAGGGCCATTGTAGGTATTACATGAACCATGTTGTTGTTGGTTAAGTGTTGTATAGGGTTCCTGAGGAGCAGCTGGTGGGTTTGGACCATTGACTTTGTGGTTCAAACTGAATTTATATTCCAGTGCTTGTCCCACAGCGCCACAGTAAAAATACTTTTGGAAAATATAAGCCATTAATTCAATGGGAAGGTTGTTTTATAACTTATATTTAGTATCCCTGAAAAGGTGTCCTGCTTCGATGAATTAGAGATCTGTATCCATCTTGATAAGAGTCCAGGTGTGGTGCTGTGGATTAATGTGCCAGACTGCAAAGTGGTTTGAACTGCAAGATCGGTGGTTCAAGCTCACCAGTCGCTCCTCGGAAACCCTATGCAGGGTTGCTATGGGGTGGAACCAACTCGAAGACACTTAGCAACAACAACAACAACAACAACAACAACATCCATCTTGATGGAGTCATCCCGATGCTGATGTTTCTCAGGGATCACACCAACACACAATTCAGATCCTTGGCTGACTTATTAACAGCACTGGACATCCCAACCCAGCAAAATTGTTTTGAGATTGTCTGTAAACTGCTGTCTCTGTACTTCAACTCACGGATCCGTGTGAAGACCTACACAGATGAGCTGACGTCCACTGAATCTACAGTCTTTGTGCACAAAGCAGCCAACTGCTATGAGAGGGAGATCTGGGATATGTTTGGAGTCTTCTTTTTAACCACCCTGCCCTAAGAAGTATACTGATAGACTATGGCTTTTAAGGTCATCCTATCCAGAAAGACTTCCCCCTGACTGGATATGATGATGAGGTGAAGTGGGTGGTGGCTTAGCTGGTGAAGTTGGTCCTGGAGTTCTGAAAATTTGACCCAAACAGACCCTGAGAGGCCTTTCCTGCCTATTGACAGCCTCCCAAGAGTCTCAAGCTTGAGGCAGGCGACAAAAACCAGAAGCCAAGAAGATCCAGGGAAGCATGTACATCCTAGGAAAGCACCTTATCTATAATTGAGTGTCCATGTAAGTAAAAGCCTCCATAGACCAAAAAAAAAAATCATGTTTCCAGACACGTAAATCATGAAAGGCTCAGAGACGAAACAAGGAGTATGCAAACTGAGAACAAGTAGAAATTTAAAGAGTTTTGATTCAAGTTGTTTTTGCTTAAATCATGATCTCCATTCCTTACAAAGATGCAACTCTGTCTGTTCTCTGGTTTGCCTGGGTTACACAGTCTCATTCTGTTAAATAAAAAAAAAAAAGAAGAAGAAGAAACAAAAAACAGACTGGCCAAGAGGTCTGTAAGGTTAGTTTAGATAAATGATGAGAAACAGAGTTTAATTAAAAGGTCTCTCTCTCCTGCCACAAAATGGGGAAGATGAAGGAAGGAAGGGGCATGGGGCAGGAAGAAACAGAGTAGGGTGGGAATCAGGCTGAAATATGCTCCTGTAATTTGGTGGTGGAGTCTGACCCCTGATGCAGAGGGAACTGGATGTGGGGAAAACAAAAACTTTAAAACTGAAATACAATTTTAAGTCTAAGAGTTTTGGTCTGTGTCTGCTAACAGTTTCTGTCCATTAATCATAATATAATTCCAGTTTTAAGAACAGTCACCTCAGTGTCTAGACATGTTGCTATTGTTAAGTGTTGTCAATTCCGATTCATAGCGGCTGGTAGGTTTAAACTGCCGAGCTTATGGTTAGCAGTCCAGTGCTTGTCCTACAACACCATTTATAGAGTCTATCAACTGCACTCAGGAAACCCTTACAGAACACCTTGTTGTTGTTGTTAAGTGCCGTCCAGTCAGTTCTGACCCATAGCGACCCTGTGCAGGGATTCCAAGGCTGTAAATCTTTACAGGAGCAGAAAGCCTCATCTTTCTCCTGCAGAGAGGCTGGTAGTTTCGAACTGCTGACCTTAAGGTTCACAGCCTGATTCGTAACCACTATGCTGCAGAACACCTACTAAGTGTAAATAAGGTATGATGCCTATAGGAGAGAGATGGATACATCACAGCCTATGTCCTGGAGAAGCTTAGTCAAGCAGGAGACACAAAATATTTCCATTTACTTCTTAAAAAAAAAAAAGGGAATATAGATCATAGAGAGATGAGTATGGACTTCTCAGGTCTCTAGAGAGAGCTTCTCAAAGAAGGTCATGCTTGAACTGTAGTTTTGAAGTTTGCATTTAATCTAGATAAGTGGATGTGTGGTAAGATTATAATTATATATATATCATATCATCTAATTAAAATAGCAAATATATACAGAGAGAAATATTCCATTGTTTTCTAATTCCATTGGTCCACAAACTTTCCGAAGCTCCATTTCACATCTCAAAGGTCAGACTTCTACTTAGTGTGACTTTTTAACAATAACTGGGAATAGAAGACAGGTATCCTAACTGTCACTCCTTTGAAATAGATATTGGCAAGTGGAATATAAAACCAGAGCAAAACCAGCACCAATGCAGAAGAACAACGTTACCCATCAGCACCAAGTACAAGATCGTGACTGCATTATTTTTTTAATAACAAAGTCCAGTCTTCCTGAAGTTCCCCAGCTATAAACAGGGTCTGCTGCCTGTATTACCTCCTTAAGAAATACTAGGGAGGAAGTCAGTGCTGGGCACTGGGCACTATGAATTGGGACTGACTCCAAGAACTTTTTAACAACAACAACATTAAAATAAGGTGTGCTATTTGCCAAGGTACAGTACATCACAAAGGGATTGGAAAGGAGGGTGCCTGGCCCAGTTTGAAAATGGGGCTAGAGTGTGTGTAATCATGGCAAATCATTGTTCTGTTCAAGTTGAACCTTGAAGGAAATACTGGCTTGGCCAGACAAAGGTGACGGTAGAATGTTTCAAGGAGAATTAACTCCATCTGCAAACATTCAGGGGAGTGAGAGAGAATAAGCAAGTTGGGAGGCAGTGATGAGTACATGTGTACACTGTGCATGCATGTATATGTGTGAGATATAAAAATGGTAAGAAGTAAAGGGAGAGAAAGAGTTCTGGTAGCGTAGTGGTTACAAATTGGGCTGCTAACCTGAAGGTCAGCAGTTCGAAACTACCAGGGGCTCCGCGGGAGACAGATGAGGCTTTCGGCTCCCATAAAGATTTACAGCCTTGGAAATCCTGTGCAGAGTCACTGTGAGTCAGAACTAACTCCACGGTACTTAGCAACAACAACAAAGGTAGAGAGGTTGGAAGGGATGAAATAAAGAAGGTCCATGTTATGGACTGAATTGTGGACCTGAAAAATATGTGTTGTGAATCCAAACTGATTTGGGAATGGTGTTTCTTTGTTAAACTTAGGCCATATCAGTGCTGTTAAGTACTCTCGAGTGAGTTCTAACACCTAGGGATCCTGTATAGAGTTTCCAAGGAGCAGCTTATCCTAAATTTCAAATCACCTTTGAGATTTAAAAAAAAAAAAAAAGCAGATTATACACAAAGAAGGAGCAGAGGTGGGGGATGACAGATGCCAAGCCACATGAAAATCACCAAGGAACCAAGAAACTGAAATTGCAAAGAGACATGGGCCTTTCCTCAGACCCAACACAGAGAGAAACGCTTTCCCTGGAGCCGGTGTCTTGAATTTTAACCTGATAAAGAGTGAGAAGGAGTCCTGGTGTGGCATTATGGGTTAATGCACTGGAACTGCAAAGTCATTTGAACTGCAAGGACGGCAGTTCAAGCTCACCATCTGCTCCTCGGAAACCCTATACAGTGTCGCTATGGGTCGGAACTGACTCAATGGCACTTAACAACAACAAAGAGTAAGACAATAAATATCTGTTTGTTGAGGTCCCCCAGTTTTGGTACTTCTGTTATAGAAACACTAGATAATTAAGACAGGCCTTAAACATGAAACTAAACTGTTCTAGTTCATTCTACTTACAAGAGTAACTCAAAACATGGAGTTCAGGTGTGGTGCTGTAGAATAAGCACTGAGCTGCTAATCATAAGGTCAGTGGTTCAAAACCACCAACCACTCCTTGGAAACCATATATAGGGTAGCTATGACTCAAAAGTGGGAGAAAGATGAGACTTTCTGCTTCTATAAAAATTTACAGCCTCAGAAACCCTATGCAGGGGTCACTATGAGTCAGAACCAACTCCATGACACACCACAACCACCACCACCATGAGTCAGAAACAGCAAGATGACACTTAACAACAAAAATGAGTCAAAAAGTATTTCAATAAGATAACAGAAACCTCTATTTAAAATTTATCAAAATGTGAAGCTATTGTTTGTCTACATTTCATCCACCTAGGTCTACACATTTCTGTGGGTGATGTTTCCATCTCTCTAACCCTTCCTGGTGTGACACTGTGGGATAAGCACTGGGCTGTTAACCTCAAGGTTTGTGGTTCAAACCACCAGCTGCTTCTCAGAAAGACACCTAGATAGGGTCACTATGATTTGAAACTGACTAATGGCACATCACAACAACAACCCTTCCCAGGTTGTTCCTTTGCTCTAATCCTTTCTCGCAGTTTTGACATCCTCAAGGGACCCAAATCATCTTCCTTTTTAATGTTCCTTTAGAAAGAACATTTGAAGAAAAAAAGATGTCTGCAGGGCAAGAGCAGACTGTAGGGTGGATGGGTTAAGGTTTCCCATGAAAATTCTAGAACATGAGCAAGTGTATCATCATGATGGGGAAAAAAAAAAAACTCTTCAGCACTTTTGGATTTCTTGTCACTAATGCAGTTTTCAATTTTCTGGAAATTTCTTCAAAGTAATATAACCCCCATGATCTTCCTGTGTCCTTGGTAAAATTTATCAAGATTACTCCTTGGGCCTTCCCCAAAACAAAGGCCATACATTCTGTGCTTACCTCTCTACCTTGAATTTAACTGGCCCAGCAGATCCCCTTAGTAGCTATTGGTTTGATTGGTCCTTGCTCTCTGGATAGTATTGGTCAATGCAAGACTCATTCTCAGTTATAATTCATTCCATAAAATTACCTTCATTAGCTTCGATCTTGCTTTAAAGACTGATGGAAAGATCAGCCTTTTGAGCTAGCTGAACTTCTCTCAAAATTTTGGCACCCACTGAGCTGAAAGCTTGCATAAGGCAAAGGTGATTACTTAAAATTGAAAACGTTGAGCCAGGTGAGATCCCAAGTTCACTAGCTATGGCATCAATGGTAATTCTAGTCTTCTTCCACAGGCTCTGGACTCGAGCTACAGTGTCCTTGTTCATCAAGACTGACAGCCTCCCCTCTCCTGGCTCATCTTTGAGGTCTTCCTGACTTTCCTTAAAACCTTTGATCCATCTAAATTATGTTCTTTTATGTGGGGCAGCATTCTCCTAACTTTTGCAATGCTTCGATGAATTGGGAAGATGTCCACTTGAGAGTTTTGTTAAAAATCTGACATCAGTCCTGACCTCAGAAAAGTTCCCCACCCCCATCCCATGGCACAAAAATATCTTTTTCTTTTTTTTTTTTGGAAGGCACCCTAGCAAGACTAAGATAAGTGTGTTCCTGAGAGAACTTACCAGTCATCCACTAATCACAAAGACATGTTTAAACATGTTTTGTTTGGAATAACCTGTACATGCACAAAGTAGAACTGTAGTAGCAATCAATACCTTTTGCCTTATCCTGTGTATACTTCATTCTTACTAGCCAAGCATCCAGGCTATAAAAGTTATGAGAATGAGTTTCTGTGGCATTGAAGCCACTATAGGGATATTGGAGCAAGACTCCAACATAGCTCCAGGACTCTACAACTTAACACTCTTCACTAAAATACACTCACGTTAAAGGGCTCCATAGTATCCTAAAAGGTCTGGTGTGGCACTGCAAGATAAGCACGCTACCGAATTCATCAGCCACTCCTCAGAAACCCTATGTTGTTGTTATTAAGTGCTGTTGAGTCAATTCTGATCCATAGGGTTTCCAAGGAGCTGCTGGGGAGCTCGAACCACCAACCTTGCAGTTCAAATGACTTTGCAGTCTGATGCATTAGCCCACAGCGCCACATCAGGATTCCCTGTACAGAAATCCTAAACAGGGTCTCTATGAGGCTAAACCAAACTCTACTCTACTATACTTAACAACAAAAACATACAACTCTATATCAATTCAGAAGGAAATTTGAACATTAGAGCTTATAAGAATTTTATGTACCCAGAATTTGAGTACCAACTTTTTGTTTTTTTGTTTTTTGGTAGGGGGAGGGGTTTGAAAAACAAAGCAATAAATAGTAAAAAAAATATTGCTCTCAAGGAATTTTTAGTCTGGTGGCAGTGGGAAGACAATAAATAGAACATTGGTGTAACATGTCAGATGGAGATCAATGTTATGAAGATAAGTAAAGTAGAGGCAGGGGTTGAAGGTCCAAGAGTGGGATGAGGATGTAATTTTGTAGGTGGTCTGAAAAGGCCTTCTTGATTTCATGGCATTTGAGTAGAGAAATGAAGGAGAGACCCATTGGGGCTACATGGTGGACGTGTTCTGGGGTGAAGAAATGGCAAATGCACAGGACTTGAGGAAGGATTGTGCTTTGCAAGTTTGGGAAAGGAACATCATAAAAAAAGCCTAGAAGAATAAATGAATTTAGAGTGAAAGAAAGATTGATAATAATAACAACAAAATAATGTCACAAGAAGACGATATGGGAGTAGGTGCAGATCTGGAAGGGTTTTGTTGGCCTTGGCAAGGACTTTTATTTTTAACTTCTAAGTAAGACAGAAAGTCAAAATAGGTTTTGTCAGTAGAATTGATGCAATCTGATTTATTTTCCAAAAGCAAGGTTGTTGTTGTTGTTGCTAAGTACCATTGAGTTGGTTCTATACATGGTTTCTAAGGAGTGACAGATGGAATTTAACCCCCATTTTTTTGGTTAACAGTCCAGTGCTTATCCTGCAGTGCCACACCACCAAAACCTCAAAGGAAGGGTAAGAAACCCTGTTTCTTTAAATATTTTAGCCTTTGCAAGGCATACTAGAGTCTTGCTTGCATAGTAGGTTAAGTATTGAGCCGCTAACCACAAGGTTGGAGGTTCAAACCCATCAGATGCTCCATGAGGGAAAGATGAGGCTGGCTACTCCAGTAAATATTGAAAGTCTTGGAATCCTTACAGAGCCATTCTAGTCTGTCCTACAGGTTCACTAGGACAGCACATCAACTCCACAGCAGAGGGTTTGTCAGCCATAAAGTCTCAACCCTACTGCAGTAGTGTGAATCAGCCATTACCAGGATCTACATGAGTGAGTTTAACTAATCCATTAAAATTTTATTTACAAAAGCAAGCCAAGGAAGGCCCAGATTTGGCCCTCAAGCCATAGTTTACTGACCCCTGTTCGACAACCACCGCTTTGACTCTATTAAAATAATCATCAAATCCAATTCACCCAGTTCACAGAGTTGAAAACTGAATGTCGAAGAGATTAAGCCATTCCCCTTGAGTCACACAGCCAATCACTCAGAACCCAGGTCTCCTAACTCCAAGTGCAGTGTTGTGTTTTTACTGATACGTGCCATCTAACAAAAAGGAAAAAAAAAAAAAAAAGAAGAAAGTCAGGCTTGTCATGTTGCCTATCTGCTCAGCTGGCCCAGGAACAATTTCATGTAAGTTCTCAGTGAATTGAGCACAACATAAAATATATCTTTCCTTCTGAGCCCACAGAGCAAGCAAATTCCCCTTGGAGAAGAAGGCAGAACTCACAATGGTACAAGATCCTCAGAATATGCTTATGCCCAATTAAGCATCCCAGCAGGGTGGGCAAACCAATTAAACTGAGATTAAAAAAGGATTCTGGATGAGAGGCAAGGAAGGGGTGGCTGCAGCAAGACCCATCCCACGGAGGGAGCAGAAGGCGGAAGGGCGGGCGGGTGATGGCAGAGGCACAGAATAGATAGAGATGGAAGCCAGGGTTGCAGGGTTTACGTTAAGTCTGGAGAGAAAAATAGAAGCTTTCTTTCTAGAATTAAGCATCGCCTTCACAGGAATCCTCCCTAATCCTCTTTACTATTGCTCTGGTGTTTTGCATGTGCACACATACACACACATACTCATACACAGAGTCTGAGGTTGCACTGAAGAAAATAAAAAGATTATGAGGCAGGAAGGAGAACTGGAAAGGTGCTTCTGCCCCTGGTTGTCAGTGTCTCCGCCTGTGAAATTAGCTGACTGTATTAGATGAATGTCAGTCCTGTACCTTTCAGTCCCTGCAGATATCTTGGGTTAAAACCTGATCCTTCCATTTACAAGCTGTGCAATTTTGAATTATACTCTGTTAAATGAAAATTATATCTACCTTAGATAGTTGGGATATGACCATATTAAGTTATGTAGCACAATGCCAAGAACATAAGCTCTCAATATAATGTGAGTGGTGCATTTATTATCAAAATTGTCATTGCTTTGGTTCTCTGAGAGGCACTGTGTGAGAAGTTGGGTGACAGTGGAAGGACAGTGAGTGGGAGGAGAGGGAAGGAAGGGAATTTAGGAAACAATCATGCTCCTTTTCAAGTTACCAGGAGATAGAACTTTTGGGATAGGCGGAGTTTGATTCCTGTGAACTACAGTAAAAGCAATGAAATTAGCTCTAAGAAATGGGGCGGTAACATATAAATTCCCTTCAATCCTACTTTCTCATGTGTAATGTGAGGATTAAATCATGCATCTCCCCAAATAGTGCTTGGTTGGTTGGTTATGTGCCGTGGAGTCGGTTCCGACTCATAGCGACCCTGTACAGGGTTTCTGAGGCTGTAAATCTTCACGGGAGCAGAAAGCCTCATCTTTCTCCTGTGGAACAACTGGTAGTTTCAAACTGCTGACCTTATAGTTCACAGCCCGATTTGTAACCACTACGCTACCAGAGCTCAAAATAGTGCAATGACGGTTAAATAAGTAACAGTTAGAAAAGTTATTCATACATTGCACCTGTCCATTGTCTGGACAATTATTAACTGCTGTCATTATTACCATTAGATTAGTTTTCTATGGCTGCCAGGTGCCACTGAGTAGGTTATGACTCTAAATAAGGTTTCCAAGGCTGTAAATCTTTGCAGGCGCAGAAAGCCTCATCTTTCTCCTATAGAGTGGCTGGTGGGTTTGAACTGGTTACCTTGTGGTTAGCAGTCCAACACTTTTCCTAGAACACCATCGCCACTCCTTAGTTTTCTATTAGAGCATACATAATAATGATATTTTTACTACTTGAAAATGACTTTTTGGGTTCTTCATTTGTAAATTTGTGAAGGTGTGATCATTTTTACTTTTGAGTTGCTGCTGCTTCTGCTGCCTGCCATGTCGGTTCTGACTCATAGTGACCACTGTATGGAGCAGAACACCTCACCTTTTTCCCGAGGAACTTGCAGTTAGTAGCCCAACATGTAACCCACTATGCTACCAAGGCTCCTTTTCCTTCTAAGAGTTGTAAATAGAGGATGGAACCACCAGCAGTGGCAGATTGATAATAAGTGTTGAATAAATGTAAGTTAACTCCATTTTGTTTTCCTGTATAACGGAGGTTACTAAGAAGTACACTATTCTTATTCACAGAGCAAGTTTTATGGCTGTGAAATAAATAATCTTCACTCCTTTATCTTTCAACCTGGGTTCTGGAGGCAGAATGTTGGGTTAAAATCTGATTCTGCAATCTACCAGAGCAGAAACAGATGGAGATAGTTTTCAAAAACATGTACATGTCACTGACATCCAAAACCACCCCCCCAAAAAACAGAGTAAGAAAAATGAAAGGAAGAAAATAAAATTAGTATGCAAAATTAATTCTATAAAGGTCTGAACACTTAATGGAAGGGGGCCACAGATATCACTGAGCTTGCTTGGAACAAAAGAAAAGGGAATTGCACACTAAGAAGCCATACAGTCAAGAAGATGACTGTCTTTGTCTAGTTGTTCAGTAGTGGCTCTGTGGGTCAATGCACTGCATTTCAAGGTTGGTTTGAACCTCAAGGTCGGCAGTTCAAGTTCACCAGCCACTCCTTGGAAAGCTTATACAGGGTCGCTGTGGGTCGGAACCAACTTGATGGCACTTAACGACACTACACATAAGACACACCCATCTCCCATGATTTCTCATAAAGGAATGGTGCAGCGGATGCTGGCAAGTGAGGTCCTCAACAATAGGACAGTGACATGAGTTTGATGAATTGGGTTGGCTCAGTGTAGCCTAATGCATGTAGGACAGAGCAGTATTCAATAAAAGCAATTCCATGAGGGTCAATCATATGGCAGCCTAGATATGTAGCTCTGATTGCCTGGCTTTAGCCAAGGATATATTTTAGACTAGTTAGACACTGACTGTAGCCCAGAAAGGAAAGGCTTGTTGAAAACATAACTGATTTCAATCATATGATGTTTCCATTTGTTTATACCTAGACTTTTGATCCCATTGGTTATATTAACATATCATGTGTTAGTGGAATAAAAGGACGCCTCTGAGTTATCAGAGTGATGGAAGGGAACTCTGGGACCACTTCCGTTATAGTTCACAGCAAGTTTTCCCCAGAGATGAGCCCAGGGAGTCACACAGGAGGAAAGGAAAGAGATGAAATCATTGAGCCGAGAAAGAGCGAGGGCATTGCTCTCGCCTGCTGTTCCCAGTCTCTCTCCACATGGTCCCCAGCCAGCTCTGAGAAAGGTGAACCCAAGGGCATGTGTGAAGTGGAAATGATGCATCTTAACAAGTAAGGGTGTTGGCGCCAAATCCCCTGCCTGCCTGCATGCCCGGAACATCAGTGGGAGGGCAGCTGAGGAATCATGACATCCAAGTTTATCTCTCAGGGCATTTCAGCCTTCGAGGAGGAAAGGGAGGAAATTAAACAAAAGCACTGTCACTAAAAATGTAATTATGAATAGTACTAATTTAACTATAAAACATTGACTTAATTTTAAGAATCAAGTAATTCTTGCTGACAATTGGTATATAACCCTTTCTAGTTTCCAAACTGTGTTTACTCAAGTAATGGTATTTTATTCTTGTACCAACTTCAGTAGCAATTCTGAAGTCTCTTTTGGGAGTAAACTTCAGTGAAATGGTGGCAACTAATGGAATGGACTTATATTCATCTCATGGAACAGAAACTTGAGAGAAAAAGAGAAATGTGGTAAGCCCATTTGGAATGGCCTAACTTATTTCTAGAAAAGCAACAAGGATACTTCATGGAGCATTGCTACTGAGGACAGGCAGCCATAATGGGGGTTGGTGTGAAGTGCCATTGAGTCAATTCCGACCCATAGAACCCTGTATAGGGTTTCTGAAGAGCGGTTGGTGAGCTTGAACTGCCGACCTAGAGGTTCAAAGTGACTTTGCATCTAGCCCATCAACCCATAGTACCACACCAGAAGGTTCACTGTGGAATAGGAAGCTTAGAGCATGCTTGCTGTCTTTTACCCTGAGCCATTGGTATCTCCTGAGATGCTATCTCCTGAGATTCCCTTATTGCCTGCTCTTTCTTACAAATGCAAAGTGTCAGGATGCAAGGGCCTTTGGTGATAAAACCCAAGGCCACTGCTGTCATGTCATTTCACAAATGAGGAAACTGGGGCCCAGAAAGAGCAAGGAACTTGCCCAACATCATAGAAATATTGGTGGCAGAGGTGACTAGAATCTGGGTTACTTATCTCAGATTCAGATTTCTCTTCCCTGAGTATTACTCACACCTCACATCCCACCCCCACCTCGTTTGGGGAGGACTAGAAGTATACCTGGCCCTTTACAAAGTCATGCCATGTTCATTGTGCTCCTGACAACTTGAGAGAGAGAGAGAGAATTGCCAACCCCATTTCAAATGGAGGGAAACTGGGGTCCAGGGCATTGAAGGCCAGAAAGAAACCCATGCCAGAGCTGGGATAGAAACTCAAGATTTCATGGTCCTCTCCTGAGTCCTTACTGGCTTCTTTCTGAGCTCTCCTCCCCAGCTTGCATCACCTCTCCCAAATCCCTTTGCGTTCTGCAGAAGAACAAAGTAGACAATATCAAGGGCAAGCAAACACTCGTTTCACAAATGGGACCACACATCCCTGAGTACCTGAAGAATGGGCACAAACAGGTCCTTTCTCCAAGATATTGTGGCACCTTGGGACCAGGCAAGTACTTTGCAGTCAGAGATCTGGCTTTGCATCCCAATGTAAAGCCACTCACTAGCTGAGTGACCTTTTGCAGATTTCTCAGCCTCTCTGAACTTCTTTAGCAGTAAAATAGGAATCATAGCATTTATCTTGCAGGGTTGCTGGAAGGATTAAACATAATGAACGCAATTAATCTGGCAGTAGTAGCTACTCAATAAATGTTAGTTATTCATCCTTTGGCAAGGCATTCTAAAAGGGGAGTTTGTCATACAACACATAACTTTTAATGGATATTTTAAATGATCTTAATACTTTAATATGCCTATGGGCTCTAGGGATTACACAAACGGCATATAAATAAAATATTTAAAATTCTGTTTACTCAATTTGTCTCTCTGCTTATTTCCAAAGCATCTATTGTGAAAGCATGACTCATAACTAAATATAGATTAATAAAAGTTTGGAGTAGCAATTATTTTCCAATTATCATAAATCCCATTAAGCATTGCAATTATAAGAATTTTCTTTTTCAGATCACAAAATTGGAGAGCTCCAAGGGACCACAGAGCATATCTCTGTCATTGCCTTCAATCTTAAGATGGAAACAGGGAGACTCTAAGAGGCAAGATGATTTTCCTAGGGACACACAGCTGCCACTAACAGACCTAGTTTAGAATCCAAATCTGGCATGCTCCGGCCTTTCTTCATTTCCTCTGCCACAGTGCTTCTTTATAAGAAAAAAGTGGACAGCTTCTACCTCAGTAAGTAATACTGCATTGAACTGCCACTTGTCTTCTTGTTAAAAATCATAATATGAGTGTGCATGCAGCCAATTCTGAGTCTCTGCACTATCCCCGTTCTCTGCTAGACCCTCATGGCTTTCATTTCTCCATATAGAAAGCTTCCCTGTTGAGGCTTTAAGCTATTAAGAAATATAGCTTTCTCCAACTCATTCAACAAACGTGCTGGTCCTATATTAGGAATTGAAACTCTAGACATCCTTTACTTAACCTAAATGTGTGACAGTCCTTCAAAAAAAAAAAAAAAAATCATTCTGGGCATGAGAAACTGTGGCCTGCAGACGAAATCTATCCCACTAATTCAGTTTGATAAGAACATGACTATGAGCACTTGTTTACATATTATCTCTGACTACTTTTGAACCATAATGGCAGAGTTGAGTAATTACAACAGAAACTTTGTTGTTGTTATTGTTATGTAACATGGGGTCGGTTCCAACTCATAGAGACCCTGTACATGGTTTCTGAGGCTGTAAATCTTTACGGGAGCAGAAAGCCTCATCTTTCTCCCACAGAGGGACTGGTAGTTTCGAACTGCTGACCTTGCGGTTCACAGCCTGATTCGTAACCACTAAGCTACCAGAGCTTCTTAATGGAAACTTTGGAGCCCACACAATCTAAAATACTTGCTCTCTGGCCCTGAACAAGAAAATGTTTGCTGCCCCTAATTTAACTCATTGACCTATTCATTTACATAATTTGTTGCAAAGAAATAGTCAAGGATGACTTCAAAGATTTGCAGATGGAACTAGGCAGAGAGAGATGGCTAGAGATCTAATAGATTATGTGTAAATTTTCTTCAACAAAAGGATTCCTTCACCTTAAAAATGTTTGAAAACTACTGAGCCAAAGTAAATTAGAAATCAAGAATGTTTTCCTACACAGTCTGCTGGAAGAACCCTAGGGCCTAAGGAACAAAATCATTCTTTAAATCTAAATCAGAAGAAACTGATAAATAATGCCTGGGTTGTACCAGAGTTAGAAAATAGATATGTTTCAAATGAAATTTATGTTTTGGTGATTAAACAAGGTAATTGACTTCATATAAGCAATGATGGAATAACAATACTTGGGGGAGGGGGACTAAGGCCTCCTCAGAGGTAGTTGGTGAATTGTAATGCTATGAATATATGACTCTAAAGTCTGAAACCAGGAATGACCAGGAAGAATTGACAGCTAGTTAAATCCCAGTTGTAAAAGTCTTTCTGACTGCTAGAAAGGACCATCAACTATCAGGAGGTGCTGGGAAGATGGGAGAATCCCTTTCTATACAGCTATTGAAGTGAAGGTTGGACAATTCATTGACAAAGATGCTTATAGGAAGGATTCAGAATCCAAAAGACAGTTGAAATGGTTGCTTTTGCAACCCTTACTGACTGACAAACTCTGTGTTTCAGTAAAGAAAAATCTGTAGCAAAAAAACAAAACAAAAAAACACGTCCTCTGAGTGCCCAGATGAATTGGACATGTTTCAGTTGGAAAAGGTAATAGTCACAGATATGTTCCTCTCAAATAGGCAATAGAATGATGGTTACGCAAGAGATTACATGCTTAGCTTTTTTTTCATCTCTGAATTAGTTGGATGATACTCCAAATATCTTGAGAGATGCAAGTCTCCTACTATATCTCACAGCGGCTCTCAATCTGAGAGTTTTAACTTTTTTCTAAGCACACAAAAAGGCTACTCTCTGTCAAATAACCATTTGTTTGCTATTTCTTCATACACAACTGCCAAATACTATTTTTCTTGAGTATAAATGTATTTTGACGGCCACATTCTATGGAAGCCACAGTCTGGCAACCATTCTTCCACAAACTTACTTGGAATGTTCCAGAGAAGTCATTCATATTTTCTCTTTCTCACCCTTTCCCCACTGCCATATATAGATGCTTACCACCTAAATCCATAACTTTGTTGTTGTTGTTGTTGTTAAGTGCCGTCGAGTCGGTTCCGACCCATAGCGACCCTGTACAGGGTTTCCGAGGGTGTAAATCCTTACGGGAGTAGAAAGCCTCATCTTTCTCCCGCGGAGCGGCTGGTAGTTTCGAACCGCTGACCTTAAGGTTCGCAGCCCGATTCGTCTACGCTACCAGAGCTCCTTAACTTTAGCCACGGATTCGTAACCACTACGCTACCAGAGCTCCATAACTTTAGCCACAGATAATACCTCTTGTCCAATATTGGGCAAACTAGGTTCTCCGGTTCCATATGTAGAATCATAATGATATGCTGCTGTTGTTGTAAAGTGCTGTTGAGTCGGTTCCAAGGCATAGTAACCCTGGATAGGGCTTCCAAGGTGAGGCTGGTGGGTGTGAACCACCAAACTTGCAGCTAGTAATCAGGTGTTCACAGACCCTATTGTTGTTGTTAGGTGCCATCGAGTCGGTACCGATTCATAGCGACCCTATGCACAACAGACCCTAAGAGGTCATTATGTTCAACTTCATTTTCAGATGAATAAACTCAGGCCCAGAAACCCAACATCCCTAATCATCCTGGCAAGGATGGCTAGGATTCCAATCAGTTTTAACTCCATTACACTATGTGTACACCAGATCTGATTTATGATTGCTTTCAACCCAAGATTGTATCGAGTAAGGTAATTGCAAAGTGTATGAATTCATATATACTGTATTTGAACTACCTCATATGTCTCATTTTCAGCAAGCTGCTATGGAGATTTTTATGTTCTTGGAAGAGTATTTCTAAGAAGAGAGCATCAAGAGGGTAATGCTCACCTGGTCACAGTGAAGCCCGCTCTGTTGATGAGCCCCACTATCTATGCAGGTCTCCTTAAAAGTAATGAATTTAGGGAAGTCGGAAGGAGCACTAGACTGCCTTCTACTGTACAATAATACTGCTCTGGACCACATGGGCAGTTTGAAACCCAAGGTCGGTGGTTTGAACTTATCAGCCGCTCTTTGGAAACCCTGCACAGGGTTGCTATTAGTCTGAACTGACTTGATGGCACTTAAAAACAACCTTGTATAAACAACAATTCCTCTTTGGATTTTGCTTTTCTCAACTGTAAAAGAAGCAAGTTGGACTTGATTAATGGCCTTCAACTTTTGTTTAGACATGAAACAGTAGATACATTCATTTATTCTTTCAAGTGAGTTTTATTTGTTTTGTTTGTCATAGATGATGATTCAGTCTTTATTCTAGGTGCAAGGACTACAGCATGAACAAAAAGACAAAGAACAGTTTTTTGGGGAAACAAAATTAACCAAATCAATATTTTGCAAAACAGATACATTAGGTAAGATCAGAACTTCCACGGGGATGCAGATGGTACCTGTCTGTCTCACCACTCTGCTCCCCAAGCCAAGGAGCACGATTTGAGAACTTTCAGATTCAGATTCTATATATACTTTTTGAAGTCAGATCTTTAGGGTTCCTATTTCAGATTTGCTCAGAATCCATGTTGAAACATAGAAATGAGAGCTCACCGGAAACCTTGCAAATCAGAATCTGTGTCTGTCTGTCTTTAGGACAACTTCTCTGGTGATTCTTCTGCTGAGTAAAATTGAAAATGTCAGGATTAATGGGTCTCTGAGGTTACTTCCATCTTGGAAATCTTTCCCCACATTCTACCTAGTAAACTCTTCCTCAACTTCTGGATCTATGCAGGAAGGTCACTTCCACATGGAAACCCTCCCCAACCCATCTAGCTTGGTTCCTCCACCATTGATCAACAAAAACCCAAATCAAACTTACTGTCATCAAGTCAATTCTGAATAAAGCAAGTCTTGTAGGGGTTCCAAGACCATAACTCCTTAAGGGAAAGGTCAGCCTCTTCTTCCTCCCACAGATCAACTGGTGGCTTTGAACTGCCGACCTTGTGGTTGGTAGAGTCCAATGCTCATCCAACAGAGTCATCAATCTAGTGATTATTTACTTGACTGATTTTGCTCAGTTCTTAACACAAAGCCTGGAACCTACAAAATGTTCAGTAAGTAATTTGAAAATAAGTGAAGGTAGTCTGAATGGGTTTGTGAAGAGATCTTCCTCTTTTACAGCACTAAAAAGTTCATGTTCTTAGGTCGTGTGTCCCCCGTCCCCCACCCCCACCCCACTGTGGTCAGATTGTTTTACTGCCAATGCTGAGTCCCTAGAGTCTGGCAAGTTATTGTAGGACTTGGTTTCCAAATTGCTTAAATCCTCGGTGACTTCCTGTTTCTATTTATTACTGCACCCTCTTCAATGTGTTGGCAATTGAATCCTCAAATGTGAGGAATTTGGGAATTAATCCTTAAAACCTCAGTGCTTCCATTTTTCCCTTTTCCATTCAGTATCCTGTCTAATAAGTTCCAAGATCTACAGAAAAGGAATCTTAGGGGATAATAAGCAAAGTCAAGTCACAAGAAAGTACAAATACTGACCACGTCGTCCCCTGCTTTCATCTTGACAGTCCTTTCTTATTACTGCCATTAGAATTATTTTCTCAAAGTGTGGGTCAGATTATATTACCTCCTCCACCTTGTTTGAAAACCATCCATGAGTCCCATTACCGACAAAATAAATAGGAAACTATCTGAATTCATATTCATATTTCCTCAAAAAACTCACTGCTTCCTCATTTGTTGTCATCATTGTTGTTAAGTGCTATCTAGTCATACTGACCCTGTATATGGGTTCAAAGAGCAGCTGGTGGGTTTGAACCACCAACCATGTAGCTAGCTGTCCAGTACTGTTCCTACAACACCACACTTCCTCATGCTGTAGTTGTTGTTAATACAACACATGTTGTTGTTTTTGTTGTTGTTGTTAAGTGCCACTGAGTCTGTTCCGATCCATAGGAACCATGTATAGGGTTTCCAAGGAGTAGCTAGTGAGCTTGAACCATTGACCTTGTGGTTCAAACCAACTATGCAGTCTAGCACATTGACCCACTGTGCCATATCAGGATTCCAACACAACACATAGCAGGGCTAAAACTTCAAATTTTTAGTTCCTTCCTCTGTTGCCCTATCTTCCCTCCTGTTAAATTGAACTTACTGCTCTGCAGAACCATTTGTAAATAATATTACCCACCTTCACCTTTTGCTTACATTTTTATGAACTTCAGAGACTAGTCACTACCAGGAACACAGGTCTTACCTTTTAATTCAGTGAAGACAGCCTTCCTTGACCTGGGCCTTCCTTTCTTACACTCCAGTTTCTACATGACCCTCAATCTCACCTTTCCCTTCTAGGCACACATTTTTTTTTTTAACTTTTTATTGTGAATGGTTTGGTTTACAGAGGAGACCATCAGTTTTATATTCACCTAATCATGCACTTTGTTTCATTTCAATGATTATAATCCCCTCCATGCAACAACAGTTTTCTCAGTTCTTCCATGAAATACACATACTTTTTGTTTAATCATACTCTCCCCTGACCCCCCCCCCTTTTTTTTAAAGCTCCATCAAGTGTACAAACCCACTTTGATCTCATCATCTTACATATGGCTTTCTCCACTAAAAACTCTTCCTCTACTTTGCCTGACTCACCAAGAGCATCACCATATACTAAAATTGTTTTGTTACATCTCTTTGTTCTCTATTAGATGATGTATTCTGTATGAGGAAAGAAAAAAAGTCACTTGTTGTTAAGTACATAGCTCTGGGGATGGAATAAAGTAAGTTCTCAAATATAGGAGGAAAGAAGAACCATGCATTTCTCATGCGTAGTAGATTTGATGGGATAGCTAACTCCCATCTATGTATTAACTTGGCAAATGCTTTGTATGCATCCAGCATGTTCAAGGAGATCTGTGAGTCATTTAAGATAAGGCCTGGTTCTAAACCACCAACCACTCCTCGGAAACCCTATATAGGGTTCCTGTGTGTCAGAACCCATTCAATTGCACTTAACAAGAACAACAATCATGTTCATGGTATGCTTCTAAGCGCTGGAGACTCAGTGGTGAAAAGTATAAGTAAAGCCCTGGCCTCTGAGCTTACATTCTAGTGGAGAGTCAGAAGAAATAAACTGATACATATATAATGGAATGCTAGACAATGGTCTCATAGTATAATAGTAATAAAACAAGGTAAGGAGACAGAAAGTGACAGACAAGGAAATGGCTTATCTGTGAATAAGCATAGTAAAGACTTCTCTAAGGAAAATAAATATGATCAGAGACCTGAATGAGGTAAAGGAAAAATAGATGCACGTATATACTCCAGGCAAAGGAAAATAAAATTGCAAAATTCCCAGACTGTAAATGAAGTTGGAGTATGTAAAGAATGGCAAGAAGGTCTGGTTAGAAGGGCAGAGAGAGGCAGCAGGGGCTACATCAATTAGGTCTTTGTGGTAGAATGAGTTGTTGTTATTGTTAAGTGCCGTCAAATCAGTTCTGACTCAAAGAGTTCCTGTATAGGGTTTCCGAAAAGCGGCTGGTGAGCTTAAACCACCAACCTTGCAGTTCAAACCGACCTTACAGTCCAGTACATTGACCCACAGCACCACACCAGAATGAATAATAGCCCCTAAATATATCCATGTTTTAATCCCTGACACATGAGACTATGTTACCTTACATGGCAAATAATGTGATTAAGTTAAGGGATTTGAAATGGGAAGACAACCCTGGGTTATGCAAATGGTTCCGTAAGAGGGAGGCAAAGAAGGGTAAAGGCGGAAGGAAGAAGGAGATGGTTAATAGAAGTAGCGGTTGGAGAGATGCACTTTGAAGGTAGTTGGAGGGGATCTATAGTGACCACTGGAAGCTGGAGTCCTGATGCAGCCCTGAAGAATAAACACTGGACTGCTAACTGTAAGGCTGTCGATTCAAACCCACCAGCTCCTTGGAAACCCTATACAGGTTTGCTGTGAGTCAGAAATGTCTCAGCAGCACTTACCAACAATGATAATCATGTGGTAATTTGTTACAACAATGATAGGAAACTATCTTTGTGTTGAGTCTTGGTGATTCATGGAGAGGATTTTGGATTTAGTATTAAACAAGATGAAAAGTCACTGGAGAGTTCTGACAAGATAGGTGTCAGAATTTGAATTATGTTTAAGAGAGATTCATTTGGCTTCTTTATAGAGAACAGCTGAAGATGGGGGAGAGACAAAATTTGAAGTGGGGAGAGCCATTATGAGGTTCTCATTGGTGGTTCAGATGAAACCTGATAATGGTCTGGGCTGGAGCAGCAGTGATCAAGAGGACCTGGAAATGTCTTTTGTAGGCAGAGTCAACAATATTTGCTTATATGGGCATGAAAGGAAGAGGAGAGTCATCAATGCCTGATGGTTTGGGGTATATCTAACTGGGTTGATGGTGATGTCATCTAATGAAAAGAGAAACGTTGGTAGAGGAGCACACTTGGGGAGCGAATGCAAATTTTAATATGGTCTATTTAAGGAGGAGTACTGGTGTGGCTCTGTAGAATAAGTCTGGATGGCTCATCGCAAGGTTAGTGGTTCAAGCCCACCACCAGCTGCTCCTCAGAAACTATATACGGGGTCACTATGAGTCAGAACCAACTTGACAGCACTTAACAACACCACCAAATATTTAAGAAGGCTCTCAAATAGCTGAATACGTGAGTCTGGGGTTTAGGGGGGAAATCTAGACTAGGGATATAAATGTGGTTCCTTGGGTAGATTATATGAGACGAGGAAGACAGATGAGATCAAGTGCTCCCACATTGAAAGGCTATGAAGAGAAGGCGAGCCCAGAGGTGGACACGGAGGATCCATACAGGAAGTTGACTAAAATAAGTATCAACTAGCATAAAACCCAACATTCCTATCATAGATTACAAGATCTAGCTTCTACCTATCTGTCCAACTTCAATTTCTACCTGTCTCCCCATTAACCACAGTGGCCTCAAACAGGTGAGTTAACTTAGCTCCAGAGATTGTTCCCTTAGTTTTCTGAAGTACTGTCCCCACATCATTCAGCCCTTAACACATGCCATCTGCATAGGAAGGATCTTCCTAACCATGACTGTACCTAAAGTAACCTCTCTTCCTGTGCACTCTCTTGGTGACATTTATCATTAGCTGCAACTATTTTCTTCAATTGTTTATATTTTACTACCTTTCTCCACATTCTCATCAGGTGGAAAGCCTTTTCCCCCTGGGATATAAGCTCAAAAAGGCAAGGACATTATCTGTCTTATTCACAGGATGGTTATCTAAGCCTAGATTGGTCCCTACACATATAATATACCCCATAAGATTTGTTGAACAAATGATATAACCCACCTGTGGAAATCCCATCCTTCAAGGCCAAGATAAAATTCTACTTCATCTATGGAAGCCTTCCTAACATTTCCATCTCAAAGCAAATCTGAAAGTACAGTACAATTTAGTAGAAACATGGCAAGCCTAGAAATCAAGAACCAACTCTGATCAGCTGTGTTAATGGTAATATGTTCAGGGATTATGAAGATACTTCTTCCTTCTCCACAGGGCCCCTGTTAAAAATAATGTACTTTAGGAATTAGTGACATAGAGATGTTCAAGAGTGATAAATAATGCCTTACAACCTAGATCCCTCACTCCTTGGCACCCCATTGCAGGCATCTGAACCTGCTGAATCATGGATTGCAATGATTTTACATGTGTGTTTGTTTTGTCCTTACCAATCACTGTGCAATTATCAGTGCCAATTCAATTCTGTTTGAGTGCTGTGACTTTCAAGTTCTAGATTTCTTATAAATGCTTGTGGAAATGAATCACTCGTCCTTTCCTCTGGGGCATGAAACATTTTTAGCCTAAACTTCTTCCATTTCATTTTTACAAGTGTTTCATTTCCAGCAGTGCTTGCACTGGGATCAGGGGAATTGGGCCTTTTGATTTCACTTTTACTTCACTTTTATGGCTGGTCACTTACTTTTACTCCAATGTTTCCTTCTCTTCTTCCTTTTTTTTTTTTTTTTTTAAGTTGAAATTTATACAATACCTTCCATTTTAAAAATATCATCTCAAATAGCCCAGTTTAATCCTCAATATTGCCATATGCAGCAGAAATCTTGACTTACGCCAATTTTGAAATGTAGAAGCAGACACTCTGTAGGTGACAAGACCTGTACAAGGCAACAGAGCCAGAGAGCAGCGGGGACAGGAAGAGATCCAGGTACATGCAACTTGGAATTCTATGCTCTCTCCACTGTGCTGCAGAATACATTAATTCATTCCACCATTCAGTGTTCATATATTCATCCAGTGAATATTTATTAAGCTCTGGTAGCGTAGTGGTTACGAATCGGGCTGCGAACCTTAAGGTCAGCGGTTCGAAACTACCAGCCGCTCTGCGGGAGAAAGATGAGGCTTTCTACTCCAGTAAGGATTTACACCCTTGGAAACCCTGTACAGGGTCGCTATGGGTCGGAACCGACTCGACGGCACTCAACAACAATAACAGGCATCATTATCCACTACTTGTCTGGCACTTTGTCCTACTATGGTGGTTTGTGTGTTGCTTTGATGCTTTAAGCAATGCTACTGGTATTTTAATTACCAGCATGATCACCCATGGCAGACAGATTTTAGTTGAGCTTCCAGACCAAGACAGTCTAGGTAGGAGAAGCAGATTACTTCTGAAAGTTTAGTCACTGAAAACCTCATGAATAGCAGTAGAACACTGTCAAATACAGTGCAGAAGACATTATCCATAAAAATATTATGGATGCCATCAGATGAAAACATTATAAATAGTACCAGAATATTGTTAGATATAATGCCAGGAGATGAGCAACTCAGGTTGGAAGGCACTCAAAATATAATGGGGGAAGAGATGCCTCCTCAAAGTATAATTAACCATGATGATGCGAATGGAGGAGAGCTTTTGGGAACTTCATTTGCTGATGGGGCACAATTCAAAATGAGGAGAAATGGCTGCAAACATCCATTAATAATCAGAATTTGAAAAGTACAAAGCATGAATCTAGGAACATTGGAAGTTGTAAAAAATGAAATGGAACGCATAAAGATAGATATCCAAGGCATTAGTAAGCTGAAATGGACCAGTACTGGCAATTTGAATGTGACAATCATGGTTTACTATGCCTGGAATGACAAATGGAGGACTGGCAGAGTGTTCATCATCAAAAAGAACATTTCAGAACCTATCTTGAAGTGCAATGCGATGGATATATACTAGGATAATATCCATATGCCTACAATGAAGAACAGTTAATACCATTATTATTCAAAGTTATGCACTACACTACATCATTAAAGACAGTGGTGATGAAACTGAAGAATTCTACCAACCTCCTCAGTTTTGAAATTGATCAAACATGGAATCAAGATATATTGATAATTCCAGGTGATTAGAATGTGGAAGTTGGAAAACAAAGAAGAAGGACCAGTAGCTGGAAATTATGGGCTAAGTGATAGAAAAGATGCTGGGCTCACAGGATATAATATTTCAAGACCAATGACTTCTTCATTTCAAATACCTTTTAAAAACAACATGAAAGAGATTACTCATGTGGGCTTCACAAGATGGAACACACAGGAATCAAACTGATTATATTTGTGGGAAGAGACAATGGAAAAGATCCTTATCCTCAACCCAAACAGAGCCAGAGGTAGACTTGGAAACAGACCATCAATTACTCATATGAAAGCTCAGCCTAAAGATGAAGAAAATTAAAAGAAGTCCATAATAGCCAAAATATGGCCATGATCGTATTCCACCTGAATTTACAGATTATCTCAAGAAGAGATTTGATGCATTAGACACTAATGACTCAAGACCAGAGGAGTTGTGGGATGACATCAAGAACATCACACAGGAAGAAAGCAAAAGATGGCAGAAAAGAAAAGACCAAAATCTATGTCAGAAGAGAATCTGAAGCGTCCTTTCCTGCACAGAGATGTTAAATTGAATGTATGGGTAACTCCCATCACCTCTGAAATATTCTGGTCAAAATGTGTCTCCAAAATCTAATCAACAGTTTAGAACTAACTTCCAGTTTACAGGAAATTCACATGACAGAGGATCAACTTTGCTGTTGTTGTTAAGTGCCGTTGACTCAGTTTCCAACTCATAGAAACCCTGTATCTAGTTAGTGTTTCCAAGGAGTGACTGGTGTGTTTGAACCACCAAACTTGCAGTTAGCATCCTAGTGCTTGTCCTGCAACACCACACAATATGGAAATATCATTCTGAAAAAAATCCAGAATATGTGATACTCTACAGATATTGCTGTGCATTCTTCACAAAGTTCAATGTCATTACAAAAAAATAAATAAATAAATAAATAAAATAAAAGGCTGAGATGGGGCCAAATTTTACATTAAAGGAGACTCGAGAGATCAAGGGAAAAACTGCAGTCTGGGAACTTTGACTGGATT
The DNA here is from genome assembly GCF_000296735.1 of Chrysochloris asiatica. Classification (NCBI taxonomy): domain Eukaryota; kingdom Metazoa; phylum Chordata; class Mammalia; order Afrosoricida; family Chrysochloridae; genus Chrysochloris; species Chrysochloris asiatica. The sequence goes on along the minus strand of NW_006408599.1, from coordinate 4,902,465 downwards.
CTGAAAAGAAAACATAGCAATTAAAAACATTCTTGGAGAATACTGGGGATATCTGAACATATTTGAATAGATAGATATGTAGACAGACAGACAGACATATAAAGAAATGGAGAGATAGAGATTGTTATTAGAATGTACTATAAACCCCAAACCACATTCATTGCCATCAATTCATTGCCAAGTCAATTCCAACTCATCTAGATCCTGTATAGGGTTTCAGAGGCTGTAACCTTTGCAGGTACAGACAGACTAATCTTTCTTCCCTAGAAATGGCTGGTGAGTTTGAACTGCCAACCTTATCTCAGTATTAGCAAGCAGTTTGTTGCTTATCCTAGAGTGTCAGTGGGATCCTTAGATTATAATATATTGTTGTTGTTGATTATGTTGTTGTTGTTGTTAAGTGCCATCAAATTGGTTCCGACTCCTAGCAACACTGTATAGAATTTCCAAGGTGTGGCTTATGAATTTGAACTGCCAAAATTGAGGTTCATACTAATCTGTGGTCAAGTGCTTATCCTACAGTGCCAGATTAATTTTCTTAGAGGTTTTAATAATATCATTTAAAATTTATTATTAAATTTCATTTATTTATTATTTATATTACAATGTATTTACTTATTTATATTTATTGAATATTTACATGTGCTCTTATTTCTAAAATAAATGTTAAATAATAATACATAAATTTTAAAAAAACATTGTATAGGGGTTCCATGACATCTACAACTTATTTTCAGGGGAAAAAAACAGGGAGAGAGGTAAAGAGAAAGAAAGCAAATATAACAAAATATCTATGAATGGCAAATCTAAGTGAAGAGTATATTGTGGTTGTTGTTGCAACATGCTGTCTAGTCAGTTCCGACCCATAGCGATCCTGTATAGGGTTTCCGAGGAGCAGCTGGTGAGCTCGATCCACTGACCTTGCAGTTCAAACAGCATTACAGTTTTCATTATCTTTTTCTTTCAACTTTCTATTTTTCCAAAATTTTTGAAATATTTTAGAAACATTCTCAAATGAAATGCTGGAGGAAAATAATGTTTTTGAGAGAACTGCTCATTTATATTGTACTAAGAGTTGATTCTTATTGAGTTGACTCATCTGGGAGGCCATGTTGAAATGAGTGTGAACATTGAATTCATAAGAACAGATAAAATCTTAGCTCCTAGAATGCTGTGAGAATGCCCCAAGGGGGCCACCTGGAAGTCAAGACAGGAGGGAATTCAAGCCCGCTACAGAGGCATGACCAGGGAGTGAGGCTGATGAAAAAGGACATGGATCATGTGTGTGTTTTAGCTTGCTACTTCCAGATATTTTCTTTCCATGCCATTTCCTGTTCTAGCAACAAACATCAAACACCAGATTCCCTGATGGCCAAACTGGACCAGGCAGCCATCTCACAGAAGTAAAAACTTAGTGAAAGCTATTCTAGTACTAGTCCCTTTCATTCGATGGTTGAGCGTAATAAGCATTTATGTTATATTTACTCAGATATATAAGTGAAAGTGAAAAGTATTTTCACTTAGTGGTAGTTTTTAGATTGAAGAATGCTGGAACTATAGAAAAATATATACATAATTCCTGTGAAGCTTAAAGGACATCATCACTTCCCACCCCCAACTCCCAAACAATAAAGCATAGAAATCCTACCAGTAATAAGGGCTCTGGGGCTCTGCAGTTTCCAGAGCACAATTTTGGGCACTTTGGATACCTAGTGCATAAAAACAGCAGTCCTGCACTTCAGAAGTTTATCATGTTAATAAGGAGTTGAAACTTCTAAAAACTCAGAAA
>NW_006408599.1:4877380-4900064 GCF_000296735.1 Chrysochloris asiatica | reverse complement strand
GTCTTGTGAAGTAGATTTGCCTAATACAATAAATATATCATTTGATTTCCGGACTACTGCTTCTATAACTGTTGATAATGGACCCAAGTATAATGAAGTATTTAATAACTTTAATCTTTTCTTGACTCATCATGATGTCATTTACTCTTCCAGGTGTGGGGAGTTTTGTTTTCTTTACATTGAGGTGCAAGTCATGAAGGTTGTGTGGTCTTTGATATTCATCAGTAAGTATTTTATGTCCTCTTCACATTTAACAGGCAAGGTTGTATCATCTGCGTATCGCAGGTTATTAGTGAGTCTTCTTCCATTCTTGATGCCATGTTGTTCTTCATATAATCCAGTTTCTCAGATTATTTGCTCAGCATATAGGTTGAATAAGTACGGTGAAAGGATACAACCCTTACGCACACATTTGCTTATTTGAAACTACTCAGTATCCCTTTGCTCTGTTCTAACCTGTCTCTTAGTCTATGTACAGATTCCTCATGAGCATAATTAAGTGTTCTGGAATACCCATAATTAGCAATGTTTTCTATTTGAAGTTTGTCATGATCGACACATGCAAAAGTTTTTGCATAGCCAATAAAGCACAGATAAAAATCTTTCTGGGATTCTCTGCTTTCAGTCAAGATCCATCTGACAATAAGATCCCTCATTCCATTGTTCTCTCCTGAGTCCGGCTTGAATTTCTGGCAGTTCCTTGTGAATGTACTGTTGCAGACATTTTTTAATTACCTTCAGCAAAATTTTACTTGTATGTGATATTAATGATATTGTTTGAGGAATTCCACATTCCTTTGGGTGACCTCCCTTTGGAATGGACACAAATATGGATCCTTTCCAATCAATGTAAGAGGTCTTCTAAATTTCTTGGCATACATGACAGAATGCCTCCAGTGTTGTATCAGTTTGTTGAAAGATTCTGATTCATATTCCTTCAATTCCCATAGCCTTGTTTTTTACCAATGCCTTCAATACACCTTGAACTTCTTCCTTCAGTACCATTGGCTCTTGGTCATGTGATACCTCTTGAGATGGTTGAACATCGACCATTTCTTTCGGGTACAGTGAATCCATGTGTTCCATAGTCTTTCAGTGTTTTCTGTATTATTCAATATTTTGCCCACATAATTCTCCAGTATTGCTAGTTGAGGCTTGAATTTTTCTTCCATTCTTTCAGCTTGAGAAATGCTGAGCATGTTCTTCCCTTTTGGTTTGCTAATTCTAGGTCCTTGCAGGTTTCATTATAGTACATGACTTTGTTTTCTTGAGCTGCCCTTTGGAATTTTCTGTACAGCTCAGATACCTCCTCATTTCTTCCATTTGCATTAACATCTCTACACTGGGCAACAAGCTTCAGAGTCTTTTTCTGGCATCCATTTTTGTCTTTTCTCTCTTGTATTCTTTTTTTTTTTTTTTACAAATAAGCAAGGTGTGTATTTTGAAAAGTGATTGCTATAAACTTGCTTTTGACCAAAATAAAAATCAACACACTTGTAAACAAGGCTGAGGATGAAAAATAAACTATAAACATAATTTCAACACATGTAACAAAGGTTTAATACTCCTTTTATACATGGAAAAATCCTTGTAAGTAAAAAACTTTTTTTGTTTTTCCAGCAGAAAATTGATCCGTGATCAGCATCATAACTTTTGATGACTGTCTATTTAATTCTTTCTTGTATTCTTAAGGACCTTTTGCTTTCTTCCTATATGATGTTCTTGATGTCATCTCATAACTCTTCTGGTCTTCGATCATTAGTGTCTAATGCAATCAAATCTACTCTTGAGATGGTCTCTAAATTCAGGTGGCATATTTGAAGGTCATATTTTGACTTTTGTGAACTTGTTTTAATTTTCTTCAGCTTCAATCTGAACTTGCCTATGAGCAATTGATGTTCTGTTCTATAGTCTGCCCTTGGTCTTGTTTTGGCTGATGATATGAAGCTTCTTAGTCTCTTCACACTAAGTTAATTGATTTCTGTGTATTCCATCTGGTGAAGTTCATGTGTATAGTCATCTTTTATGTTGTTTTAAAAAGGCATCTACAATGAAGTCATTGGTTTAGCAGAATTATATCAAGGGATTTCCAACATCATATCTATCACCAAGGCCATATTTTCCAACTATTGATAGTTCCTCTTTGTTACCAATTTTTGCATTCCAATTGCCACTAGTTATCAATACATCCTGATTAAATGTTTGATCACTTTTATACTAAAGAAATAGAATTCTTCCATTTCATCATTACTAGATATTATCCCATGACAGACAGTATTATAATTCACGACAGATCTTGAAATGTTCTATTTAATGATGAATGATGCACCATTCTTCTTTAATTTGTCATTCCCAGCATAGTAAACCATATGATTGTCACATTCAAAATGGCTAATACCAGTCCATTTCAGCTCACTTTATGCATTCATTTCATTTTTGACAACTTCTAATTTTCCTCCATTCATACTTTGTACATTTCATGTTATGATTTTTAATGGATGTTTGCAGTAGTCTCTCCTCATATTTGACTTGTGCCCCATCAGCAAATGAAGGCCTTGAAAGGTTTACTCCATCCCTGTCATCACGATCAATTGTACTTTGAGGAGGCAGCTCTTTGAGTGCTTTCTAACCTGAGAGGCTCATCTTCGGGCACTATATCGGACAATGTTTCTCTGGTATTCATAAGGTTTACAGTGGCTAATCATGCAGAAACAGTCTGCTGCTTCTTCCTGGTCTATCTTAGTCTGGAAGCTCAGCTGAAACCTGCCCACCATGAGTGACCCTGCTGATATTTAAAATACCAGTGGCATAGCTTCTAGCACAATAAATGATAATATTCTGATACTTTTCATAATGTTTTCATCTTCCTGCACTGCATCTGACAATGTTCTGCTGGTATTCATAATCTGTTCAGTGGCTAAACATGCAGAAATAGTCTGCCTCTTCTTCTTCGTAGTCTGTCTTAGTGTGGAATCTCAGCTGAAACCTGTCTACCACGAGTGACCCTGCTGGTATTTAAGATACCAGTGGCATCGCTTTCAGCATCACAGCAACATACAAGCTACCACAGTACAACAAACTCTAAGATGAATGGTGGCCTGCAATACTAATTTACTATAATTCTTTGAAACTATTAAAGAATTAGAAAGCATAAACCCTGAATCCTAAATGAGGTCATAGAAGTTTCAGATGGTGCAAATGGTGGGGGTTGGGGGCAATATTTTGCTGGCCTTTGGGGGTAGTGTGTATCTGAGTGAGGGAAGAGAGGACTAAAGGGATTCCAGGGGCTGAGATTCAATAAGAGCAAGGCATGGAGGGAGAGCTGATATTAGCCTGGAGGTAGGGATGGAAAGACCTGCAAGTCTTCCTCCATTGAGTCCAATTCCTCCTATAAGACCCAGAAAGCCTTCCAGAGCTCCCATATCCACTCTGCCTATGCAGCCTGGACTGGTTTCATAAGGTGATCTCATCAGTACTCATCAATATGCACCTGTTATGAGCACCTACTCTCGGGCCATGCCTTTTGAATATTATCTCACTCAATTGTCACAACAAAAAGAGGTCGGTATACAGGCTCACAAAAAGATGCAAAAATTCAAGCAGAATGAACTTAAATTACTTGTCTAGGGTCATCCAACTAGACCAAATGTTTGCAACTAATGCATTCTGCTTGCCGGTAGCTTTTCTGTGTGGTTGCCAAGCTTTCTCAAGTACAGACTAAGTCTGCCTCTGTATTCTCAGGGACTAAACACAGAAACTGGAATGTAGTTGAGACAGGTTATGAAAATGCAAAGTCAAATGAAATGATGCTGGAGACCTAAGCTAAGGCACTAATTGTAGCAGGGAAGAAGCTAAGAAAGGAGAGTGAATGCAATTAGTCACCTTACCTCACTGAAGCAGTTATGCAGCTAAGTCAACTTTTACCCTTTCCCTCTCCTTCCATCCACATATTGTTCTAAGTGTTTCTCAGTACAGAGCATTAGAGCACAGCACAGGGAATGAGAGCAGAGGCTGAGCCAGCTTCCTTCTGCTGGCTTTGGTTACGGGGATGTGATGGATATACAAGGGAAAAAGCAAACTCTAGTAGGAAAATATAAAATGAAGAATAAACAGCCTTGAATTGTTCCACCAGGGTGACTATAATTTAGATTTGGTTAAAGTTACACAGACGATTTGAGAATCCATGTGCTTCTCCCAGTGGAACTAAATAGATGGACCTGGATCCATTGCGCTGGACTGAACCGGTAACTGATCATGGTTCGGAAGAGACCATGGGCAAAGTTGAAGTAACATAGTCCTTAATTCAGAAGCTATGGCTAAGTACTTGCAACATACTGCATATTAATGTGTTTATCTGTAAAATGGAAGAAATACCAGCCTTGCCTATTTCTCAGGTCAGGAGAAAGGGCCAAATGAGAAAGTATGTGCACAGTCAATGACATACCAATCTACCAAAGAGGAACCAGAGCCCAGAGAAGAAGCAAGTGATATTTCATCAGGCTCACAAAGAATCAAATACATCAATTTTGCTAAGGGGTGCCTCCAAGTCAGAGAGCAAATTCAGCACTCACCTTGCAAGTTTTTCTAATTAAAAATGAAAAAAATGTTTGCATATATGTGTAAGTCATTGTTGTTGTTAGACTATATGTATGTGTGTTGTTATTGAATGTGTGTGAGAGAGACAGACAGAGAGACAGAGATCAACCACCCACTTCTCTTCTTAGCACCTTAGAATATGCATACATATACACATATATAGGTCTTATACTACGGTGCTGTAGAATAAGCACTGGACTGCAAACCAAAAGGTCAGTGGTTCAAACCCACCAGCTACTCCTTGGAAACCCTGTACCAGGTTGCTATGGGTTGGAATCAACTCAACAGCACTTAACAGCAACAAGATACTAAAAAGAGAGGTACCGAGCTTTCAAGCACAATCTTAATATGATGGACTCTCCATCCTTGTGGATGTCTTGTGACTACGTACACCTTAATCCATCACAGAATTTCCAGTCACATCTGCAATACAGATTTCACTCATTTTGGCTGGAAATTTTAACCTCAGGGTATGAGCTGTGAATCTCTGGCACCTACTACCTCATGGTACATATAGTGGTGGTGGCTGTGTGCCGTGGAGTCGGTTCCGATTCATAGCGACCCTGTACAGGGTTTCCTAGGCTGTAAATCTTTACGGGAGCAGAAAGCCGATTCATAGTGACCCTGTACAGGGTTTCCTAGGCTGTAAATCTTTACGGGAGCAGAAAGCCTCATCTTTTACCTGCAGAACAGCTGATAGTTTCGAACTGCTGACCTTGCGGTTTGCAGCCCGATTTGTATCCACTATGGTACCAGAGCTCCTTATAGTATCAGTGACTAAAATCTTATATGGTACAAGCACTAATGTGTTTCCAAACAGAGCCTATTAACTGGGAAAGGGTGTCATTCAACTTCGGATACCAGCAAGCCAGAACACTGTACTCACCTCCTTTCCCTTTGTTCCTTTCCTCCCTCTCTCCTCCCTCTTCTCTCTGTTCCTTCTCCCTTATCTGTCATTTTCTCTTCTCCACTTCCTTCCTTTCTTCTTTTACAAGTCTGACACCCCATGCCCCCACCTGCTACTTGGCAGACAGACAAAGCATCTTTTCTGGAGGATTTACTTTTCTGAAATTTCTACAACAGTCATTCTAATAGGCACATTCTTAATACATCATCAAAACAAGGTCTATATAATATCTCTAATTATACTTCCTAAGGATAGTTTGTTTATGTTTAATTATCCAAGTCATACATGAATACAGTTTTTGATTAAAAAAAACAAACAACTTTAATTATGCTGTTGTGGTTAGATCCCGTTGAGTTGGTTCCAGCTCAGAGTGACACGATGCATGGTAGAACAAAACACTGCCAGAGCCTGCAGCATTCTCACCATTGTTGTTTTGCTGTAGCTCATTTTTGCTACCACTGTGCTAATCCATCTCATGGGTGATTTCCCCCTTTTCACTGATTTTCTACTTTATCCAGCAAGATGTCCTTCTCCAGGGACATGTCCGAAGTTATAACGTTAATTCTAGATAGTCACTGTTATCATGGTGTTCCCATTCTGTTTTTTCTCATTGTATTTACATGCATATAAATATACTTTGGATAGTGTGGTAATTCTGTAAGATAAGCACTGGACTGCAAACTACAGGATGGGCAGTTCAAGCACACAAGTCATTTACTCTATGGGAGAGATATGAGACAGTCTGCTTCTGCAAATATGTACAGCCTAAGAAACTAAGCACAGAAACATATATATAAACAAATACACAGGGTAATTATTAGTTGGAACTGACTTGACAGAACTTAACAACAACAAAAATACTCTTAAAAAAATTTAAAGTCTTGTTTTTCTTGTGTGTGTGTGTTCATATGCATACATGATCTTTATATACATGTGGAGAACACTACTATATGGACCATTATTTATCAACACAATAACCCACAAAAAGGTTCTGCCAATATAAATGATTGTTAAGTTTCATTGAGTTGGTTGAATCTCATAACAACCCGATGTATAACAGAATTAAACTACCTAGTCCTAGGCCAAAGGAGCTCTGGTAGCGTAGTGGTTACGAATTGGGCTACGAGACACAAGGTCAGCAGTTCAAAACTACCAGCTGTTCTGTGGGAGAAAGATGAGGCTTTCTGCTCCTGTAAAGATTTACAGCCTCAGAAACCCTGTAGAGCGTCGCTATGGGTCAGAACCGACTCCATGGCACATAACTAGTCCTAGGCCATCCTCACAATTGTTGTTACGTCTGAACCCAATGCTGCAGCCAGAGTCAATCCATCTCATTAAGGGTCTTCTTTTTTTCCGCTGACCTTCTATTCTACCAAGCATGATGCTCTTCTCCAGGGACTGGTTCCTCCTGATAGCATTTCCAAAGAACATGAAATAAAGGCTTGCCATCCTCACGTTTAAGGAACATTTTGGCTGTGCTTCTTTCAAGACAGAATTGTTCATGTTTCTGGCAGTCCATGGTATATGTGATATTCTTTGCCAATAGCAAAATTTAAATGCATCATTTTTTCCTATGTTCTTCTTTATTCACTGTCCAGCTTTCACATGCATATGAAACCATTGAAAATACCATGGCTTGGGTCAGGTGCACCCTAGTCCTCAAAGAGGCATCTTCGCTTTTAACGCTTACAGAGGCCTTCTGCAGCAGATTTGTCCAATGCAATATGTCAATATAAGTTGCTATGCTTTACTCATTTTAAATTTCTGAACCACTACTTATTTATGCATTACCCTATGGATGGACATGTCAATGCATCTACAACAACATTTTCACTTTTATATTGCAAATCAGGCAGCAATGAACAACATTGTCCATATTCCCAGTCCTCAGGTACACATTTTCTCCAGGGCAAATACTAAGAGATGGCATTGCTGGGTCAAAGGGATTGCCCATTACTATGGATTCCTTCCAAAACAGCTTTATTCTTCTTCATTTCCTTTCTAATTCTCTTCTCTTTCTTCTTCTCTTGACTTGACCTGAAGTTTATGTAAAATAAATTTTTGGTATATAGATCTATGAATTTTGACTAATGCATAGAGTGTTGGTAACCACCACTAACATCAGTGTAAAGAACAAACAGTGCCAGCATCTCAAAAACTGCCTATGTAGTCAAACCCTCTTTACACTCTTGGAAACTATTCCTTTGTTCTCCAACTTACAGTTTTGCCTTTTCCAGAAGAACATATAAAATGGAGTCATATCGTCTGTAGCCTTTTAAGTCTGGCTCAACTCAGCCAGACAGACTCAAAAGGCTACAGACAATATGCTTCCAGCATAACTCAGCATAAATCCAATGTGTTGAACCTATCAATAGCTCATTCCTTTTATAGTATTCCATGGTAGGGATGTACCAGCTTGTTTATCCATTCCCCTGTTGAAGGACATGTGAATCATTTTTCTCTTTACTTCTTTTCCTTCCTTTCCTTTCCATATCCTTTTCTTCTTGCTCCTTCCCTCCTTCTTCTGTATTTTAACCACTGAAATAGACTAGGCACAATGAAACATCCACAAAGGTCACTGAAGATATAGTTCCAAACAACGCTCCAAACAACATTTTTCTGGAGTCATCCCCTAATAGCTTCTGAAAACTGACTGTGTACATTTCTTCCCAACTCCACCTGTAGTCACATCAAGTTGGTAGCTTGAGGGTGGGAAAGTTACACTATGGAAATATGGAGATCTGCAAATACTATTACCAAAGGTTTTTGTTTTGTTTTGAGGTGGAGGCAATCGTTTATCAGCATACCAAGAGATAAACTTCCCAGGGCAGAGAAAAACCACAAACACATTTGTTGTTGTTAAGTGCCATTGAGTCAGTTCCGACTTGTAGTAACCTTGTATAGGCTTTCCAAAGAGCGGTTGGTAGGTTTGAACCATCAACCATATGGTTTAAACCCATTTGTTGTTGTTTTCAAGTGTCGTCGAGTCAATTCTGACCCATAGAGACCCTATATAGGGTTTTCGAGGAGCAGGTGGTGAGCTTGAACCGCCGACCTTGCAGTTCAAACGGCTTTGCAGTCTGGCGCATTAACCCACAGTACTACATGGGTCCTAATTAAGTGGTAAGGAGTCCTGGTGTGGCACTGTGGGTTAATGCGCGCCAGACTGCAAAGCCTTTTGAACTACAAGGTCGGTGGTTCAAGCTCACCTGCTGCTCCCTGTACACCCTATACAGGGTTGTTATGGGTCAGAACTGACTCGACGGCACTTAACAACAGCAACAATTAAGTGGTAAAGAGATCTGGCGGTGCTGGGGGCTAAACATTGGGCTGCTAATTGCAAGACTGCTGGTTCAAACTCACTAAATGCACCAGGAGAAAGATTAGCCTGCCTGCTCCTGTGACTATTTGGAGTCTCAGAAACCCTAAAGAGCAGTTCTCTGCCCTATGAGTTTTGAATCGACCCGGTGGCAGTGGGAGGTGTGGGTTTAGATCATTAAGTGGCACCAATTGATAAAAATGAAAACTCAGGGAAAGAGTGCCTGGTGGTCAGAATTGGAACCTGACATCTTAAGTAAGCTAGAATAGAAAAATCATACCCATTGAGAAAAACAAGAAGAAACGACCAGAAATTCAGGCATATCTAGAACTCTTTCAAGGCTGTAAGTATGGTATCTAGACAAATGCCTTTGAAGAAAATTGAGGACAATCCACTCCATCTCCCACTTCTTCTTCACTTAACTGAATCCCTTGTTGTTATTGTTATTAAGTGCCGTCGAGTCGGTTCCGACCCATAGCGACCCTGTACAGGGTTTCCGAGGGTGTAAATCTTTACGGGAGTAGAAAGCCTCATCTTTCTCCCGCGGAGCGGCTGGTAGTTTCGAACCGCTGACCTTAAGGTTTGCAGCCCGATTCGTAATCACTACGCTACCAGAGCTCCTTCCCTTATGTCTTTGGAAAATGTATTACCCAACATTTGCTTAAAGAAACTTCACTGGCTGGGAGTTCACTCCTTCCTCAGGATTGACCTACATCTGTTGATTCAAGTTCTATTCTCCCATATCATATCCTCTGTCCACAGCTCTTCTTCCTGGTGTTTAGGGCAAGGTATTGTCTGTTACCCTTCCCCTCCGCCCCCCGGGACTTGTCTTCTATCATTACAATTCAGAATTTGTCCTAGAAGATCTTTCAGGCCCCCTCTAGTACCCTTACTGCCCTGCATCCCTGTCACAGTCGCAGTCCTTCCCAGAGTGCCTCTCGCCTCCCTGAACTCTTCCCACAACCCTGTTGCACCACCAGCAGTGCCTGTATTTAGAGCCTTAATCTTCCTGAGCAGTGAAGCATTCCCCACACAGTCAGAGGTAGCCAACCTCCCTGACTGATTGTTTACTGATTTTGTTTGACATTGTTTTTTCAGGCCTCATATCGAGCTTATTAAGGAACCATTTTCACATTCCATAGATTATATTTGCGACTCTGCTCCAATGGGGAACTTCAAACAGAGAGATGGATGAAAGACGTCTGAGTAGCTAAGGGAGACCCCATAAGAACCCAGTAAAAACAAATACATATTCATATACCTCACATCTTTTTTTTGCACTAAATTAATTTTTCCTATCAATTAATTTTTAATACACCAACTGAGGGGAAACATCAGTTTATTTCCATTTAATAGATGAGAAAACTAAGGTTCAGAGACTTACAATGATTTTCCAGAGTCCAAAGAAAATCAGTAAGATTAGAACTCTGGTTTCCTTAGATCCTTTCAGGTGTTCTTTGCAGAAGAAATAAATGAAACAACATGAATTCAGGCTCTTTGGGGGAAGTTCTATCAGAAATAATGAGAAGGCTGAGTAATTTAAGTCTGCAAAACAAATACCATTTTCTAATGCATGTAGTAACTGGGACAACATATGTCTTCTTTAAAACACTTTGATTAGCAAACACCTAGCTCTTGACAACTCAGCTCAGCTATATAACTAGCCACAAGAATTCTACCCTGCCTCTTGCTGTGTATCATTTCCCTGGTTCATAGTATCACATATGTTTACATGCCAGTCATCCCTCCTAGACTATGAGCTCCATGAAAGAAAAGAACGTGTCTTATCCACTTTAGTATCTTTAGCAAGTGCTCAGAAAGTAACAGGTGTTGGTTGGGAGGTACAGTTCTCCCCTGCCACATAAGAGTCTGGAGTTTCCTGCCTGTCCATGGAATCTTGGGTGTTGCTATGATACTAGGCTCTAGGTAAATCTACTGCACAAAACCTCTCTATAGTGAACAAGAACAAAGATGTCAGACTGAAGATTAAGGTGCGCTTGACCCAATATTCTCAGATGCATGTGCAAGTTGGAAAGTGAATAAGAAAGACTATAGAAAAATTGATGCATTTGAGTTATGGTGCTGCAGAAGACTATTGAAAGTACCATGGACTTTCCAAAGAACAAACAAATCTGTCTTGGAAGAATCACGGCCAGAATGCTCTTAAGAGGCCAGAACGGTGAGACTTCATCTCCCATATTTTAGACACATTATCAGGAAGGACCCATCTCTGGGGAAGGACAATATGTTTGATCAAGTGGAGGGTCTATGAAAAAGAGGAAGACCACCCCCAGAATGGATTGGCACAGTGGCAGTTGCAATGGGCTCAGGTTTAGCAGCAGTTGTGGGGATGGGGCAGAACTGGACAGTGTTTCCTCCGGTTGTGCACAGAGTCACTAAGATTTAGAACTGACTCGGCAGCATCTATCAACAACAACAATAATACAGAGGACTTTTCTGTGATTGTTCTATACTGAGAAGCACTAGGAAGGAATGCCTGGTGATCTCTTCCAAGAAGCAGTCAATGAAAACCTGATGAATACCAGTAGTCCCACCCCAACAGATCATGGCAAAGGTACAGGACCACACACCATCACTGTTGTTGTTAAGTGCCAGCAAGTTGATTTCAACTCAGAGACCAAGTATAGAGTTTCTGAGGAGTGGCTGGTAGGTTTGAACCACTAACCTTTCAGTTAGCAACCCAGTGTTTATCCTATAGCTTGTCCTATAGGATTGTTGTTATTGTTGTGAAGTGCTGTTGAGTAGGTTCTGATCCATAGCAACCCTGTATAGGGCTTCTGAGGAGCAGCTGGTGAGCATGAACTGCCAACCGTGTGGATCAAACCATTTTTGCAGTCCAGTGCATAAAACCACAGTGACATCCCAGGACTCCCCGCACCAAGACAGGAGTCGGTAGTTTGCTCCTTTGTGGACGGGGTACCTATGAATCAAGGCCAACTCAAAGACTGTTAACAACAATAACAAGTAATAGTAATTCATATTGTTCAAATGAAACTAATGGAGAACTTTTCAGAGGTGGTTAGAGTCTCATTCATGTCAATTGTGTAGAAAAAGGTGGAAATTAGTTAAACAAGTATTGATCATTGAAAATGTGAACTAATGAACTGTTAAAAATCAAATATGATCCACATATAATTCTGTAAGCAAGACAAATAAACCTACAACAATGCTTAAAATATTTCCTTGAAATATAAATCCAAAAAACCCATTGCCATGACATTGATTCTGTCTCATCACAACCCTTTGGACAGAGTGAAATGGCGCCACCAGGCTGTAAGCCTTTCTGGAAGCAGACGGCTGCATCTTTATTCCACAGAGCAGCCGGTGGATATGAACTGCCAATATGTCTGTTAGCAGTCAATTGCTTTAAATCACGGAACTATCAGGGCTCCTTCTTGAAATATTGTTGTTCAGTGCCATCAAGTCAGTTCTGACTCATAGCAAACGTCTATAGGGTTTCCAAGCAGCAGCTGGTGGAATTGAACCACTGACCTTGAGGTTCAAACTGACCTTGTGGTCTAGTGTTTATCCTACAGTGCCACACCAGAACTCTTGAGATATATTCCCTGGAACTTTTTCTTCAAATATAGGCCCTGGAAATTGCATTCATGCCAATTTATTATTTAGTAATTTTCCTAAAATTGAGTGTAAATGAGAGCTCACTACCTGCCCAAATCAGCACAAATTCTGAATTATTGGGGTCAGAATTAATGAGGCTTATAAGACTGTTCATATGCTTTAACCTAATAATCCTACTCTTGGGAATCTATCCTAAGGAAATAACTCAAAAGAAGAGAAATGCTATGTGCACAAAGAAGATCGTAGCAGCCTTAGTTATAATTGGAAAAGATGGCAATGAATAAAATGTCCAGCATAAAGAAAATGGTCAATGATGTTGAGAGAAAGAGTTCTGGGGAGCACAGGTAATTGTCTACAAAATTATGTTTCACAAAAATACAAAACATGAAAATTACAGTGATAGCTGTATGGCAGTGTATAAACAAAGAGAAAAGATACAGTTGTTTTAGATAGTGTAACTATGAGTGAAATGGCCAGTGCTTTTAAATGCTGGTGAAATAAGCTCAATAAGATTTAATAGTACTTATGTTGGGCAGGAGTTCTGGTGTGATGCTGTGGGTTAATGCGCCAGACTGCAAAGCCGTTTGAACTACAAGGTTGCCAGTTCAAGCTCACCAGCGTCTCCTTGGAAACCTATACAGGGTCGCTATGGGTTGGAACCAACTCAACGGCACTTAACAACAACATGTTGAGCTGCTAACCTTAAGGACAGCAGTTCAAAACTACCAGGGTCACTATGAATTGGAACTAATTCCACGGCATACCACGATGTTGTGGTAGTGACTTTGGGCCACCGAATAAGTTCTGACACATAGAAACCCTGTATAGGGTTTCTAAGACTGTAAAATCTTGACGGGAGTAGAAAGCTAATCTTTTTCTGGTAGAGCAACTGGTAGATTCAAATTATTGACCTTGAGGTGAGCAGTCCAGCTCACAATCCACTATGCTAATTATGTAGTAGATCTGACTAAAATTTTCTGGGTGATGCAAACCATTAAGCACTCAACTGTTAGCTGAAAGGCTGACAGAACCCAGCCAGAGGCGCCTAGGAAGACTTTCCTGGTGATCTGCTTCTGTAAGCCACAACCTGGAAAATCCCACAGGGGTATGTGAAAGAACACTCTTCAGAGAAGAAAACATCCAGCCAGACCTTGAAGACTGCTCAGGATTTCAACAGGAGTAAAACCACAAGAGTGTGTGTGTGTGTGTGTGTGTGTGTGTGTGTTTTCATATAGGAAACATGGAACTACTCAGCACCCCCAGCCCAAAGGGTACAAAAAAGGGTGATGATGGGGATAATGGGGATTTGGGAACAGATAGTGTAGGGACCTTGAATGCCAAAGCAAGGAATCCAGCCAACCCTGCTCACATAGTTCTGTGAGTGTAGAAATGAGAAAGGTTAGCAATGGGTCAGGAATTACACACAGTTCTTACTGCTCACTGCCTTTCATGCCTGGACTGGCAGAGATACTTCTCCTCATATGGGATATTTGATTCTGTTTTTAAGAGCTCTTCATTTGTCATTTGGGACAGAAAGTTGGAGCTGGTAGCAATCTGCAATCAATCAGCCTGCCTTTGTGGAAGAACTACCAGGAAACTAGTGCTCTTCCTCTGCGGGTCTTTTAGCACTGATGTAAGCATTCAAAAATCACTTATACTGTGCGTATGAGGAAGAATGGAGGGAAGGAGGAAGAGGCGGAAAGAGAGGGAGAGGTCAAGGAAGAGAAAGAGAAAGAAAAAGCAGACGGGTTTCTCTATCAAGGACAAGGGTGGGCCTAAATCAGCATTCCCCCAGAATATAAAGACTTGTGAGACTTCACTTTCTCAAAATAATTGAAGATAACCCATTATTCAACCAAATTATTTTACACAGCCTTCATACTTTTACTTATAGTTTATATAAAGCCAGCATCTATACAGACACACTTTTTTTAAAAGCAAAAATTTGATCATGATGTATGTGTGCAACTTGCTTTATGCTTTATTTTTCACTTCATCAAGGAGCTCCGGTAGCATAGTGGTTATGAATTGGGCTGTGAACTGCAATGTAAGCAGTTCGAAACTACCAGCTGTTTCGTGGGAGAAAGATGAGGCTTTCTGCTCCCGTAAAGATTTACAGCCTCGGAAACCCTGTACAGGGTCGCTATGGGTTGGACCGGACTCGAAGGCAATTAACAACAACAACAAACCAGCAGCATTTCAATACAGCTTGTCTTCATTCTCTTTGTTGTTGTTGTTAAGTGTTAGCAAGTCTGTTCCAACTCATAGTAGCCCAGCATAGAGTTTCCAAGGAACAGCTGGTGGAATTAAAACTGCCGACCTGTGTTTGCAGTCCAGTGCTGATCCTACAGTGCCACACCAGTAGTCCTTGTCTTTAGTGACTTTATAATAAGGATGTAGTATAATACATATGGATAATCCTGTTGGTAAATATTTAGGTTGTTTCCCTTTTTGTTTGTTTATTTGGACTAATACAAACAATGCTGCAGTAAATATTCTTATAAGTGCACCTTTGTACATATCATGAGTAATTCGAGAGATCATTCCAAAATGTGGAATTACACATTTTTAAATTATAGACATCTTAAATTTTCAAAAATATAGATTTTCATTTATAAACAGCAAGAAATGAAAGTGGCTGACAATGTCTAAAGATTTGAATAATTGACAAGATCATTCCCCTGCTGTCTACCCGGCCCCTGAGAATCACTCTGTGTAGAGAAGATGCTATTGTTGGGCTGAACATGAAAATGGTGCTTAAATGGAAAATGGTTCCGATCCACAGTAGGAAGGAGGCAAGGTCCTTGGGTTCTCCCACTGAATCTATGTGGTGCTGAGATCCTGGTTGTGCAATATAGGGAAGGTATACTCTGGACCTTGGTTTCCCATGGGAGAGATGAGATTGGCTTTGATAAACAATGGTCCCTTTTGATTCCCGTAGAAATCCAGTGATTCCGCAGATAGAGGAATAAAGGAGAGAAGAGACAAAAGAAAGGGAAGAACAAAACAAAGAATAGAACAGGAATGAAGAGGAAGAAGCAAAATGGGCAACAACAGAGAGGAAACAATAAAGAATAAGCCCATCTCCACTGTTGTTGTTACAGAAAAGTTAAAAAAAAAAAAATTCAATATGCAGCAATGCCAGGAGCTATAACCTTTGGAAGAATGAGAAAGGGATTCTGAATGGGGACTGGGGAACAAGAATGTTATTCTTTTATTTTCAAAAGCCCCAAATTTAATTTTGCCCAGAAATAATGTTTTTCATGTTGAGTGAAACCACAGGCAGAGTAATAGCGGGTCGCAAGGGAGAGAGCGTGGTGAAAGATTACCTCTCACAGTTGTGCATTTTCCTGTGTACCACAAACACAAAAGCTCTCTGCCCCTGGGAGGAGGTGAGTTCTTTTCTCTTCAGTGTTACATTAATCACAGCAGCCAAAGGCATCATCCTCATTGACCACCTCCCCTTAGATATTTCTTAAACCTTTTCAGAACAAAATTGATGATAGGACCTGCCCAAGGGCACAGAGCTAAGGAGAAGTAGAAAGACAGACTGGACTGTTAGCCCTCCCTGCTGTTGAGTTTACTCTGGTTCCTGGACACCCCATACACAACAGAGTAAATCCTTACCTCTCATTGGTATTCTAAAGTGTCTCAGACACTGTATTTTGGTGGCTGGTGGCTGTGTGCCATGGAGTCAGTTCTGACTGAAAGTGACTCTGTACAGGGTTTCTGAGGCTGTAAATCTTTACGGGAGCAGAACACCTCATCATTCTCCTACGGAACAGCTGGTAGTTTCGAACTGCTGACCTTGCTGTTCGCAGCCCAATTCGTAACCACTACGCTACCAGAGCGCCTGTATTTTGAGTGCCTTCCAATCTATGGGGCTTAACTTCCAGCACTACGACAGACAAAATTCAGTTGTGATCCATTAGGCATAACAATGGCTAATTTTTGAAAGTGTATCTGCATGCCTCTCTTCCTAGTCTATTTAGTCTTGAAACTCCGCTGAAACGGTTCCCTTATGGGTAATGCTGCTGGTGTTTGAAATACTCTTGGCAAAGTTGCTAGCATCATAACAACATGCAAACCACCACAGTACGGCAAGTTGACAGATGCATGGTGCTCTGTGTTTATAAATGAAGCCACTTCTCCTCTCATTTCATGGTTGTTGTTAAGTGCCATCAAGTCAAGTTCCGACTCATAGCGACCTTGTATACGTTTCTGAGGCTATAGATCTTTACAGGAGCAGATAGCCTCATCTTTCTCCAGAGGAGCGGCTGGTGGGTTTGAACTGTGAACCTTTTAGTTAGAAGTTCAATGCTTACCCTACAGTGCCACGAGGCGTCCTCCAAAAGTTCTTTACGATTAAAGGAATGAAACAACACAGTGGTCCTTAGACTATCAGTATCAACATCACCAATGGACTGGTTAAGAATGAAAATCTTAGAGACCATCCCCAAACTGCCAGCTGTAGAAACTCTGTGGGTAGGGCCCAGCAACTGGTATTTCCAGAGGTCCTTCAGGTGAGTGTGATGCAGGCCGCGGTTTGAGAATTACTGAGCCACAGCTCGGTAGATCACTGAAGTACCTGCCTTCCACACAGCACAGCTTTGTCCTAGGGTTTGTAAAAATGGAGTGGGTGGTATTGAAGCTTAAAAACCTTTCAGTAGTCTCAGCTGCCAAGGACAAACACCCAATGACACCTGACACTGTCCCTCCTCTTGGTGGACATTGCTAGGTGCCATCAAGTGGATTTTCACTAAGAGGGACCCCAAGTGACAGAGTCGAACTGGCCCTTAGGTTTTCTAGGCTGTGATCTCTACAGGAAGCAGACCATCACGCTTTGTCCCCATGGAGCCATCAAGTTGGTTATAACATACGGTTATAACTCAAACGTGTATAGGGTTTCAAGGCTGTAAATCTTTATAGGTGCAGAAAGCCTCATCTTTTTCCCAGAGAGCAGCTGGTGGGTTTGAACCATCAACCTTGTGGATAGGAGTTCAGTGCTTAACCTACTGTATTACCAGCACTACTTAGTGGGTGTGATTTCTCAACCTTCCTGTTAGCAATCAAGACCTTAACCATTTCATCACGAGGGTTGGTTCGCTCCTCCTCCTTCTTTCTTAAGTCTGTTCCATATTATTTTGCTGCTTACATTGTAGTCTTGAGACAAGCAGCATTAGTGTTCTCTGGGATCCTGCTAGAAATTCAGACTCCCAGGTCCCACTCAAGACTGACTGAATCGGAAGCTGTATTCCTAACAAGAGTCTAGGATGACTAGCGTGCACATTAATGTTTGAAAAGTGTGTCAGTAGAATTATCTCCCTTTCCTTCTGTCCCTTTCTTGATTCCTCTCTTTGAGCATTTAAAAACAAACAAACACTATTCTTTATTTTTTTAGTTCCCTGTAGAAATGCCCATGATTTCTAGAGACAGGACTCAGATCTAGTTGTCCCTCAGGTTTAACAAACTGCACTTTACCAGTGACCTGAATATCAAATTTCATATCCAAGGCCAGTGGCTGATAAAGTTGCAACTTCCTCTCCTCCCTGTTGGAGGCAGTGTGGCACATGCAAGCATTCTGAACTCAGTCTTGGGAGGATCCAAGTTCCAATCTCAGGTCTGTGTTTTGAATTTTCAACAGTGAATAAAAAAATCTTCTAAAATGAAGATGGCCATGACTTTTTTCTTGGAGTGGTTGTGACGATCAAATGAACTCAAAGAAATGAATGCACTAGGTAAACAATAAAGCCCAGATTCAAATGCAAGAAATCATAATGATTATTATTAAAACATCTCTTTCCATCACTCTTTCCTTAGGGTTTTTCAAGTGCAGGTCTCAAATCCTTGCTCCTTTTACCATCCCCCTCCCCTGCTGAAAACAGACACTGATGTCCACATTTCCAAGCCTATCCCTGGGTTTTTCTTAGGAAAGCAAATACTACTCCACTCCCTCTCTCTCAGTAAATGTGTTTATCAACCTGTAAATTCCAACATATCAGTAGCTTGTTACAGAGAAAAAAGGTCACCACCAAGAAAGATGTGGTTATTCTACAGGAAATTTGTATTTAATATATACAAGGGAGCCAGCACATGGAAATCTCTTTGGAAATGATAAAGTCCTATAATGAAAAAATTCCACCACTCCAATATTAGGCTCATTTCAGCAGATAAATATTTAATATAGATCAGCCAAGATTAATTGCTTACTGAAATGTGCCCGTCCTCTGGCTGGTGACGGGGGGTGGGGGTGGGGGGTGGGAAGCATCTTTACGTTAATTTATGACAGAGTTTTTGAAACAAGCAAAGCTTAGTTTGTCCCGAGTTCATTCGCCTGCCTTTGCAAAATGCATCACACTGTTCACAAGCCTTTCTCCTCTACTCTGGGCTCTTGCTGCAGTGTGGTGTGGATTAGCCATTCTTGCGCATACTAATCAAGTTCTTGCAGCCATGAAAAAAAAAGTCCTAGAGATTCACTAAAATGAGGGCATGGAACAAACCAGTAGAAAAATCATCTTGGCTCTTGTGAGGCTGAGGCAGAGTAGACTGGCACATTCAAACTAAATCAGGGATGGCAGAGGGAAACCAAGAGACCATATACATAGACCACATGCTGAGCAAATTAACTTCAAACATGTATACACATTCAATCTCACCAGCAAGAAAAACTGTAATGTCCCCATCTTACAGATAAGGCACCACAGAGGCTCAGTGCAGGTAGCCATGGGCTACACAGCTAATAAGGCATAGATTGTTTTATACTCAAGCATTCATGCTTATAGCCCCTAATATAATTAATTATTCATCTAATTGTCAGTTTTAACATTTAGAGATTGATAACATCAAGGGAGCTGCAAGTCTAGGACTTTTGACTCCAAGATTCTTTATAACCCTCCACTCCTTTTTTTTTTTTTCCTCCTCTATGTATCCACTCTCTCCCTTTCCTACTACACTATCAATAGGATTCCCTGTGTCCTCAAAGGTGCCTTAATAATGGTGTTCTTCAGTAGAAACAAAACTCCATCAGAGTATCCAACCAACAAGACCCTTTCCCTTATATTGTAATTGTGGCATACATACGTCTAACTACTCCTTACCTTAGGAGAACTGGTGATCTACATGCATTGCAGTAGAAAAGATAATGGAATGGATTCAAATAGAACAACACGAACAGAAAAGTCAGAAATCTATGCAACTTAGAAACAGAATCTTATTTACCATCATGAATGGTGGTGGTGGTGGTGGTGGTGGTAGTGCGCCGTGGTGTTGGTTCCGACTCATGGGGACCCTGCATAGGGTTTCCAAGGCTGTAAATCTTTACAGGAACAGAAAGCCTCATCTTTCTCCCACAAAACAGCTGGCAGTTTCAAACTGTTGACCTTGAGGCTAGCAGCCCGGCTTGTAACCACAACGCTACCAGAGTTCCTCACCATCATAAATACCACCCTGAAAATCATCACTGCCATCACCAATATAAACAACAGCACTGAGGTCAGTTAAAGATATCATGATTGTTATCACCATCAAAATTTTGATTGCTGATTCCAACATTTTGTCACAGCACACTAAGATCAACAACTTTTTACTGTAATGATCTGTTGTCAGCATAGCTGCTGATGGCATTTTGAGTGTCATCAGCAAAATCATTGTTCTCATACAGTAACACATGCAATGCATGCCCACTATGTACTGGACACATGAAGAATAGGGACATGGCCTTGCACACATGGTATTTTGATATAGTTGGTTGAACAAAATAACAATAGAAAGCTATGATTCTAAGTGTCCAAAGAATGTTCTGTGGTATTTTGAAAGTTCAGAGACAGTCAGATCTGTTAAAAGAGGCCACACATAAGAGGAAGTGGAGAGACACCATTGGACAGGAGTGTTACCCTATGTCTGCCATTATTTTCTGTATCATAACGATCAAGTCACCTAGACATTCTGGATTCAGTTTATTCCATAAAAATTTAGAACAAAGTGCTAAGAAGACTGTAATCCCTTCCCCAGGCTTAAAGATTATTTGAACACTTGAATTGCATTAACATGTTAATTGCATTAACAACAATAACAAAAATCACCAAATATTCTGGTTGATTTCACCTTAAGGAAATCAAAGGTAGAAAGAAATCTGAGATAGGAGACGGAAAAAAACCAACTTGCAAATCACATCTGTTTTAAACCCTTCTCTCTGGGGACCCAATCTGGGATCATTCCAAATGCTTGGTTTATAGGGCACAAAGTACTTTCATTTTAAATAATTTATGTGGTGCTTTAAGGGCTGCCTTTTGAGAATATTCCATCATAAAAGAGACTTAGTTCCAAAGCACTGTTCTTGAAAAACATCCTAAATATATCATTTGCTGTTGTTAGGTGTCACAGAGTCGGTTTCAATTCATAGCAACCCTAAGTACAACAGAGTGAATACTGCTCAGTTCTGAGTCCTCTTCAAATCCTTCACTTTGTTTGACCCATTGCCACAGCCACTGTGCCAATCCATCTTGCTCAGTATCTTCCTTGTTTTCACTGACCTTTTACTTCACCAGCTATGGCCTTCTCTAGGGATAGGTCCCTCCCGATAACATGTGTAAAGTACATGACACAAAGTCTCACCATCCTTGTTTCAAGGAACATTCTGACTGAACTTCTCAGACAGATTTGTTCATTTTTGTGGTATAGACAATATTCTTCATCAACACTGTAATTTAAAGGCATCAATTCCTCTTCAGTTTTCCTTATTTAGTTCCTACTTTTACATGCACATGAGGTGATAGAAAATACCATGATTTGGGTCAGGTGCATCTTAGACCGCAAAGTGACATCTTTTGTTTTTTAATACTTTAAGGAGGTCTTTTGCAGCAGATTTGCCCAATGCAATATGCCATTTGATTTCTTGACTTGCTTCTATTAGAGCTGATTGTATATCCAAGTAAAATGAAAATCTTAACAACTTCACTATTTTCTCCATTTATCATAATGTTGTTTAATGTTCCAGTTATTAGGATGTTTGAGGTATAATCCATAATGAAGGCTGTAGGCTTTTACCTTCATCAGTAAGTAAGTGTTCTAAATCCCAATACAACATTCTTCATATAATCCAGTTTCTCAGATTATTTGCTCAGCATACAGATTGAGTAAATATGGTGAAATAATACAATCCTGACATATATCTTTCCTAATTTTAAATCACACAGGATCCCCTTGGTCTGCTCAAATGACTGTCCCCTGGTTTATGTTCCACTTGACCACAATTAAGTGTTCTGGAATTCCTATTCTTCCCAATGTTACCCAAAAGTTGTTAGGGTCTACACAGTTGAATGTTTTTGCATAGGTAAACACAGGTAAACATCTTTCTGGTATTCTCTGCTTTTAACCAAGATCCATTTGACATTAGCAATGATATCCCTCACTTCTTGTGCTCTTCTGAATCTGACTTGAATTTCTGGCAGTATCCTATTGAGAATTGCTGCAACCATTTTTTGTATCTTTGGGACCTATTCGATAAGCTGACAGTCAATTTGCAAGCTTTAAGTATTATATAGCAGGACCAGATTGGAGCAGAGGGAGGCTGTTAAATGTCTGACCTTTTTGTATGCAAAGACTCCTTTTCACCATCCTTCTATCTTTTTACCTCACCTAAAGAGATTCATTTAAAGAGGACAAATAACTTCAACCTCACAGTAGCTTTCTGTAAATAATTCACCATGAATGATGCCAACATTTGACTCGTGGAGGCCAAATACATAAAGGTAACACTCACCACTCAGTAAGTACTTTTTTTTAACCCCTTTCTAAATTTTTTCCCCAGACTATAGACATAAATGATGCTCTGATAGGTGTAAAATACAACACTGGATGCTTTAGAGAAAGAATTACTAGAACAAGGATCTTGACTTTAACAACCAACAAACTCCTAGTGGAATAGAGTAGCAATAAAACAATACAGAAAGCAAAATGATGTCTTTCAGCCATAATTTAAGTAATAAGCAGTCATTGAGTCCCTACTATGTGTGTGTACCAAATGTTAAAGACAGCTTGGAACAAGGGCTTCAGGAGAGTTAAGTTCTAAATAGGATAATACCATTTCTTGATGATATATATCATGAGTAATAGGAAAACACTTCTTACTCAACCTCATAGCCTCAAAATATAGCAAACTACTTGGCACATAATAGATGCTCAGGGAAAGTTAGTTAAATAAATTAATAAAATTTTAGCATCTAGGCTAGTCAGTAATCATTGAGGCTGGACTATTCTTTTTT
>NW_006408599.1:4789788-4877280 GCF_000296735.1 Chrysochloris asiatica | reverse complement strand
CACTTAACAACAACAAAAAAAATATATATATATAAGTAAATACATTAAATAGGTGTCACTTTAGCCAACTACTGCATTCTGAATATAATTTCAAAGGGCAGAACGAGAGGAAAAACAAAAGAACAGCATTAGAAAAAGCAGAGAAGCTAGATAGCATACATAAAATTCAGGGAAGGGAATGATGATTAGTTGGGTGTGACCTTGACTATACAAAGAACACAATAGTAAGAAAATGGCTGGAATACCAAGCAAGAGAATATGGATTTTATACTTGTAAACTCTAAGAGCCTTAAAGATGATAAAAAAGAGGCAAAGTATGATCTGATCTCTACTTTAAGAAACCTATATGCTTTGGCAGTACAATGTAAAGAAGGAGCTCTGGTAGCGTAATGGTTACAAATCGGGCTGTGAACCTCAGGGTCAGCAATTGGAAACTACCAGGGGTTCCTTAGGAGGAAGATGAGGCTTTCTGCTCCCATAAAGATTTACAGACTCGGAAACCCTGTACAGGATCGCTATGAGTCGGAACCAACTTCACGGCACATAACAACAACAACAACAACTATGTAAAGGGGGAAAGTAATCAGAAGATTTTTGCAATTATGGGGCTGAGCAAAACTGGTGGCATGTATTAAGGCTAGGAAATGAAAAGAAATAGAGAGAAAAAGTCAGAAGAGTAGTATTTGATGGCTGATTTGATATGTGGAATGTGAGAAGAGATGTGTGACATTATATATCTGGCTTGTAAACCTCACACAGAATTCCAACTACCATGGATAATGTCTAAGCTGTCTAAGCGTGCAAGGGCCTACTCATTCTAAGTTCTCATCAACTCAGATGCCCAGAAGCTACCATGTGTTGGTTAATAACAACAACCTTTATTTAGTTGCAGTTTTTCAAGCACCAACTCTCTTGTGACTTCTCTCTGTATTGGGGTGTTTTCCATTACTTTCAATTTCTTTTACCATTTATCTATATTTTAGAATTGTTATGTATAGGAGGTTTTTCTTGATTACTTAACTCTGGTACTTTTACCAGATATTTGTGAGTTACTTGTTGAAGGATCACTGTGTTGGAGTCCTGGTCTGGTGCTGTGGATTAATGCGTTAGACTGCAAAGCCGTTTGAACTGCAAGGTCACAATTCAAGCTCACCAGCTGCTCCTCAGAAACCCTATACAGGGTCGTTATGGGTCAGAACCGACTTGATGGTACTTAACAACAACAACATGATGAGTTGACCAGTAGGGGGAACTAGAATGTAAACTGGGATCAATAAAGAAGCTATCAGATTTTTCCAGCAAGAGATACTAATGGTTTGAATTAGTTAGGAGTTCTGATGTGACGCTTTAGGATAAGCACTAGGCCACAAGATTGGTTTGAATCGCAAGGTCAGTAGTTCAAATCACCAACCATTCCTTGGAGACCCTATACAGGGTCGTTATGAGTCAGAAATTACTTAAGGGCACTTGACAACTACAACAACAATGGAACTTGTGTATTCTGGTATGGCACTGTAGGATCAGCATTAGACTGCAAACAAGGTCAGCAGGTCAAGCCCACCAGCTGCACCTGAGGGACTCTATACTGGGTGGGTATGAGTCAGAACTTACTTGAGGACACTTAACAGTAATAACAATGGAGTTTGTATGAGACTATCCAAATCAGGAAATTTTAAATTGAGAAAATGGTAGCAAGTTACATGACCAGGCAGGGGTGGAATGAGTCTTCCTTCAATCCTGATGCCACGTTTTTCTTCATATAACCCAGCTTCTCGGATTATTTGCTCATCATACAGGTTGAATAAATATGTTGAAAGAATACAACCCTGTCACACACCTTTCTTAATTTTAAACCATTCAGTGTTCCCATGTTCTGTTCAAACAACTGCCTCTGGGTCCATGTACAGATCCCTCATGAGCACAATTAAATGTTCCGGAATATTCATACTTCACAAATAAAAGTAAGAATTGCAATTGTGTGGGTTTCTGGCCTGAGGGGGCTTCCTAACCCCAAGGCTACAGCAGCTAATAATGGTGGAAATCTGCAGCTTCATTTTGTGTGTGTGTGTGTGTGTGTGTGTGTGTGTGTGTGTGTGTGAATTGAGTGGACCTCATATTTTAAAGGAAGCATGAAGGTCAGAGATGGAAGAGCAGCAGAAAAGTGTAAGAGAGTATTCTAGCAACAAGAAAACCAGAGAAGGACCAAGAACTAAACTCTGAGTTAAGAATCTGCCCAAAGGACTTGCTGATACCCAAACCACATGTGTAAGAGCGACCCCACAGGAACTTTTGAAAGAGGAGGCAGAGAACAGAAAAGAATCTACTCTTCAGAGACAAAACTGCATGGAGCTTGATCTGTACTTTTACTGTGATTTAAAAACTAAGCAGTTTTAAGAAATGTGCAGAGTCGAGATGGCAGAAGGCTTAATCTTTACAGGATTGAAGTTTCAGAGGACAATACCCAAGGCAGGCAGAGCAACTGAAAATTAAAGATTTAAGGGAGGATACTTGGAAAGAATGGAGCTCTGGTAGCATAGTGGTTATGAGTCAGACTACTAACCTCAAAATCAGCAGTTCAAAACTACCAGCTGTTCCATGGGAGAAAGATGAGGTTTTCTGCTTCCACCAAAATTTATAGCCTTGGAAACCCTATACAGGGTCACTGTGAGTCAGAACTGACTCCATAGCACATAACCACCACCACCTCTTAGAAATAAGGAAACAGAAGAGAGCGAGAACGAGACCTTTCAAATCGTTCCATAAATGTTTAATAGACCACAAAATATAAAGGCACAGGGAAGAACCCTGGGGGACCAGGCTGAAAAAGCAGCAACTCAAGCATGAAATATAAGTGCCTGCATGCCACAGGGAAGGTGATTTTTGCCATATAAGCCCAGGTAAGTTAACTGCAAACTAGAACAGCAACAATCACAACTACAGCAAAAACAAAAGAATCTAAAGACACTATAGCATATTACTTACCGGTCCAGTGTTCAACCAAAATTGACTATAATTGAAAAGAAACATGATCCATGTGGGGCAGTGATTTCTAGATAGGCCTTTTCTAGCCAGAGTCTTTGTAACGCCCCCAAAACGACTAGGTGAGACCATGTAGATTATCTGTATTGCCTCATTTCCCCATGGGTCTAGGTAAGAGAAGGTGGGGACAAGGCTGATCGGAGGATATGATTCAGTTGTGACTGTTAACAGGGTTAACTTGTGATTGTAAAAACATGGAACTCTAACATGGGAATTGATCAATTTTCCCATCCTGCTGGGCATAAAATGCGCGTTCACAAAAAAAGCAAAAATGGAGGATCACACTACCATCAAGAAAGAAGAATAAGAAGCAGAGCACATCCTTTGGATCCTGAGATTCCTGCATACTGAACCTCCTTGATTCAAGAGACAGGGAGCTACGGCGTTAGAGAAGGGTCATAAAAGTGTCAGCAACACCGAAAGCAGCATGGGACAGAGCGGTGGGCTTCCTGGCTCAAGGAAAGTCAACCTGTGGATGGACCTTCAGGCAGGAGTCTCATTTGCATAGTGGGGTGCCTCCATACCCTTAATGGGTGAGCTAGAACTGAGCACTTTTTGGCTATGGTTTATGGTGGAGTGTCTAGTAGTCATTTATCACCAATGGTAAAGGAGCCTCTTAATGTTGCCTGAGTAGGACAGAGGCCAAGAACCCTTGTGACTAAGAGGGCTAAAACCAAAAAGAGACATACCTGATCAGAAAAGCTATATCCTTAGCATTTCTGATCTTAAATTATAACCTGTTAAACCCCATTATCGTGAATATTGTCTGAGAGCTCTGTATGACCACGGTAATGAATTATCCAACTTGGCAGAGGAGTAGAGAGTGTGGTGGGAGGAACTGTTGTTGTCAGAAGTGGTAAAGAAAGTTTCTTTACCACTTCTGACAATAACAGGTCGGACCTCTTCCTGATAGGAATCGGGCTTGGGCTTGAGGTCCATGTCGCATAGTCACCTTTTATGTTGTTTAAAAAAGGTATTTGCAATGAAGAAGTCATTGGTCTTGCAAAATTCTATCATGCAATCTCCAGCATCATTTCTATCATCAAGGCCATATTTTCCAACTACTGATCTTTTCTCTTTGTTTTCAACCTTTGCATCCCAATCGCCAGTAATTTTCAATGGTGTTGATTGCATGTTTGATCAATTTTTCCCTTAAAATGTTGATACATTTCTTCAGTTTCATCATCATTGGCTTTGGTGGTTGGTGCATAAATTTGAATAATAGTGGTATTAACTGGTCTTCCTTAAAAACATGGGTATTATCCTATCACAGACAACACTGTACTTCAAGATAGATCTTGAGATATTCTTTTTGATGATGAATGTGATGCCATTACATTTCAATTTGTCATTCCTGGCATAGTAAATCATTGTTAGATTCAAAATAGCCAATACTAGTCCATTTCAGATCACTAATGCCTAGGATTTTGATTATTACAACAACAGAATAAGATCTCCCAAAAAATGAGGGGAGGGGGATGATAAAGTATACTGAAATAGAACAGCATACAGTGGTTACATTCATTCATCTCTTTTCTCCCTCCTTCCATCTGCAGGAAAAAAAGGACGCCTACCCTGAAGCATGGTGAGTTGATTGTTTTTAATTCTATAACATCAGTTTGCTTATTAAAAAAAAAAAAAATGTTAAGAAACCCTATTTTGTCACCATAGTCATGGGATGGCACTCAGTGAAGTTCAATTATCTGAAATCTTTGAGAAGTCAAAGAACCTATGGAGCAATAATAATATATAAGACATGGAAAGAATCTGAGAAAATCATTAGTGCTAACATTTCATTTTACCGATGCAGAAACAAAAGCCCAAATTAGACAGTGCATTTGATACTTGATTGTAGATCAGGTACAGAGTTAAGGTTAGAACAAAGAGATCACAAGGGTCATTCCAATGGTTTTGCCACTGAACTCCGACATACTAATTCTGCTGATACTGACTGCTTAAAAACATTAGAACATTAGAAAAAACATGAAGGACACATTCAGGTGGGAAACAAGGAAACTAAATGCATAGATGTATATGCCTTTGTTACAGGTTTATGGCATAGTTTTATGACGGTTTACTTATCTGTCATTACCACTATAATGAACTCTTTAGGTTAAAGGTCATGTTATAGTGATTGATAGAATGTGCAGTATAAAATAGAGGTTGAATACCTATACCATGAATGAATGAATGAAAATAGAAAATATGGATAAGAGATATCATTCTTAGTCAATGGCTTAGTAAACATCAGTCTTTCATAAACTACCAAAACCAGAAAAATTCACCTTACAGAAAAGTTTGGGAATATGCGTCTTTCATCCAATAAGCACTTCTCCAGGTCTATTCCATATTAGAGTGCCATGGACAAAAGTTTTACACCCAAAGGTCTGTAAAATGGGGGGTTATTTGAGGTGATTTTGTTTGTTTGTTTGTTTGTGAAGATATTAGCAAGAGGAAAAATCAGACATTCAGTTCTAGTGAAAAAATGTGGACTTGGAAGTTCAAATCCCAGGTTACCAGCAAGAGTTTTTCTTGAGAAGATTAATGACAATGTATTTAGTGATTCAGTCATTGGTTCCAACAAGACTTTTTGAGTAGCCACTATATATCATATATATGATATATATATGATATATACATAAATTTGATATATGATATATATATACATATATATTTTCACAGTCTGGATTTATGTTTATTGAAGCCAGTAATTAGAGACATCTTGTTTGTTTCCAGCACTAGAGAGCAAAATTCCACATGACTGCATATGCACCCAGATTGAGCCACACCCCTGGACTAAGGCTGGTGGGGGACAAGCTGCAGTCCTAATTTTAAGTTAAAAATACCTATAAACTGAGGGTGTAGACAACAGTGAACGTTCACTTACAGCATCAACATTGTGAAGGTCAAGATATACAGAGCAGTCACTCTCAACTTTTGTTAAATGAATAAAATAAGACAATGCCTTCAGTTTAAATACTGATTTAAAAATGCCAAACCCAACAAAAGCACAAATAAAATAATCTAGCAGCATACCTGTTGCATTTTTGGGGAAAGAACAATTTGTGGCTTTTATTCAGCCACATTTTCAAAGTTGTGTTTATTTCTTTGATTATTTCCATTTTATAGAAGAACAGCAGATGCAACCACCATAATGTATACAAATAGTCAGAAAATGTCTTTAACAGTCTACCATACAAGTGTATTCTGCAAATAAAATTAATTTTATTTTAAAAAGTAAAGGCTGTTTGTTGTTTGGCCTTTGGTTCCAATACTTGAAGACCTCAAAATAACAACAAAAATACTTCCCTCCACCCGTCACCTCCCTAAAACAACCCTGTCGTTTCCCAAAGCCGGTAGACCTTGGCAACCACTGAGCGCATGACACTCAGCATCTGCTTCTTCTGACACTAGGAGCATCCACTTCTCATGAGAAACTAAAAGCCCTCTCCAAGAACCGTCCTCCACAAGACAGGTGTCTTAGCACTTCATTGATTTTAGTACATTTTATGTTGATGTAAAAAGTGCTACCAGTTCAAATCACAAAAAACAAACATGAAATTTTGCATTAAATTTAAAAATCACACTGTATCCATCTTAGGTGCATGCCTTTCCAAGAGTTTCTTCTAGCTTCAGAGGACACTCATTTTGTACCCCAGCTGCAATGCAGGGAGGACGTGAGCCCACCTTTAGTGTGGCTGGGCTGCTTGGATCACCGGGTTACACTTCACCACACAGCCCTCACTCCAGTCAGTTTACTGTCATTACCTGGACAATCTGACTATTGGAAGCCACATATTTTTTTTAAATTAGGGAGGAAGTCCAAGGTGCATTGAAGGACTTGGCAAAGAATGAGGCACCAGGAATTGATGGAATAAAAATTGAAATCTTTCAAGAAAGTGAGGTGGCACAGGAGGCACTCACTCAGCTAAGCCAAGAAATTTGGAAGACAACTATCTTGCCGACTGATTGAAAGAGATACATATTCATGTCCATTCCAAAGAGAGGTGACCCAACAGAATGTGAAAATCATCAGACAATCTCTTTGATATCTCAAGCGAGTAAAGTTTTGCTAAAGGTAATACAGAAATGGCTACAAGCATACATTGATAGAGAACTTCCAGAGGTTCAAGCTGGATTCAGAAGAGGCCATGGAACGAGAGATATCATTGCTTATGTCCAATGGATCTTGGCTGAAAACAGAGACTATCAGAAAGATGTTTAACTGTGCTTTATTGACTATGCAAAGGCTTTTGATTGTATGGATCATGACAAGCTATGGACAACATTGTGAAGTACGAGTATTCCAGAAATTTTAATTGTACTCATGAGGAATCTGTACCTGGACCAAGAAGCAGTTGTTCGAACAGAACATGGGAACACTGAATGTTTTAAAATTAAGAAAGGTGTGAGACAAGGTTGTATTCTTTCACCATACTTATTCAACCTGTATGCTGAGCAAATAATACGAGAAACTGGGTTCTATGAAGAAAAATGTGGGATCAGGATTGGAGGAAGACTCATTAACAACCTGCAATATGCAGATGATACAACCTTGGTTGCTGAAAGTGAAGAGGACTTAAAACATTATAGATTACATTTCAATGTCAAGAAAACAAAAATCCTCACCACTGGACCAATAAAAAACATTCTTATCAACGGAGAAAAGATTGAAGTTGTCAAGGACTTCATTCTTCTTGGATCAACTATCAACACTCACAGAAGCAGCAGTCAAGAGATCAGAGGACATACTGCATTAGGCAAATGCACAAGACCTTTTTACAGTGTTAAAGAGCAAAGATGTCAGCTTGAGGACTAAGGTGCGCCTGACCCAAGCCATGGTGTTTTCAATAACCTCATATGCATGTGAAAGCTGGACAATGAATAAGGAAGACATAGAAGAATTGATGCCTTTGAGTTATGGTGTTGGAGGAGAATATTGAAAGTGCCATGTGCTGCCAAAAGAACCAATAGATCTGTTTTGGAAGATGTGCAACCAAGAATGCTCCTTAGAGGCCAAGATGGCCAAACTTTGTCTCTCATACTTTGGACATATTGTCAGTAGGGAACAGTCGCTGGAGAAGGATATCATGTTTGGTAAGGTGGAGGGTCAGCGAAAAAGAGGAAGACCCCCAATGAGATGGATTGGCCAGGTGGCAGCATCGATGGACTCAAGTGTGGCAACAGTAGTGAAGTTCTGCTGCACATAAGGTCGCTATGAGTCGGTGCCGACTCGATGGCACCTAACAGCAACAAATATATCAGTCATACTAGACCTTGTTCTTGTTTCTCCTTAGGAAACAGAAACTAAACCTGTTGTTATTAACTCAATTCCAACTCATGGCAACTCCACGTGTAACAGAGTAGAACTGTGCTCTAATAGGGACTTCATTGACTATGACCTTTCAGAAGCAAGTTACTAGGCCTTTCTTCCGGGGTATTTCAAGGTGTATTCAAATTGCCAATCCTTCAATTAGTAGCCTAGTACTTAACTCTTTGTGACCCCCAAGGACTCGATCTTAGAAGGCAACATCTATCAAAACAGAAAAAAACTCAGGCCTCTACGGAGCTTATATTCTGGATCAAAGTTTTCTGAAATATGATGTGGCTTCTTATGAAAATTCCTATTAAATGATAGAATTATCAGTAAATTAAGAGTAAAAATTCTCTGGAATGTGGAATGCTATAGAAATGGTCAGAGAGAAAGCTAGTACAGAAATAGAATCTTGTGATTATGTTATGCTCTAAGATTGTTATTTGTCTTTTTCTATTTGTTAAATTTTAATTAAATTAATACAGGAAATAAAACCGTATTGGACTGTTATATCACCAGTTACATTTTCCAGTTTCTTAACTTCTCAGAAAAATCAAGACTTTAAGCAAAAATGGAGTGAAATTAACTTTATGGAAAAACGGTAACATTTAACACAAGAGAAAATAAGTCGAGACCCTAGATCCAGAGGACGTGAAGGAAGTTAGAATCTCCACTGAGTAGTATCCAATCTGTCTAGGCAGCCTTGATGAAAGGAAATGCGGATAGTTTTCTTGTGATACAATAGTGAATAATTGTTATCAGGACTGATTGTGAGGGCTGGAAATGTAAAGGCAGATGTTTTGTAGCAAGGAGGGGAGTGATTAAGTTTTCAGTCTAGGAGCGGAGGTCCCTGGGACCATCAGGGGAGAAGAGTGGAGAGCAGGACCCTAACCAGACAAGCAGTGATGCCTGAGATGGAGGCAGAGATGGTGATGTGGAGAGATGGAGCAGCTGGGGACTTTAGACACAGAGATGGAGAGGGGCTGTGTGCTGATGACTGGGGGCAGGCTTGTAGTGTATACCCTTTGGTTGGTTGATGATGCATGGATGGGATTGTAACCATGGCAATGAAATGATATACAATAGGATGAATGTAAAACTAATGTTCTCCTATGTAAACTATCACATAATTCACAATAAATCATTTAAAAAAGAGAGAAAAAATAAGTCATTCTAAGATTTAAGAAAAGAAAATAATTTTTCTAAGTGATTACACAAAACTTCATATATTTCATTCCTCCTCTCTCCAAAAGTTACTTGTAGAACTCCATGTGAAGACTGGGTGAGCTATTGGTTGTGTGCAAAAATCTTCTTCATTTTACCCTGAAAAGCATTGCACTCAACACCAATAATGCACCTATACTAAGTACCAGTGATAAGAAGGGGCTCCTCAAACCAAAAGGCAGCTGT
Organism: Chrysochloris asiatica; assembly: GCF_000296735.1. NCBI lineage: Eukaryota > Metazoa > Chordata > Mammalia > Afrosoricida > Chrysochloridae > Chrysochloris > Chrysochloris asiatica. The sequence continues at coordinate 4,867,517 of NW_006408599.1, read as the reverse complement.
GGGGCAGAAGGGATGGATTCAAGTCAGTGTTCTATGATTCAGCAGATCTATCACACGGAACACAGCACTTAACTACTCAGAATGCTGGCTCCCTCTTACCTATAAAATGGGATATTGTTACCTGCTTTGGATGGAAAAGTGTCTTGTGAATTTTAAAGCATCACACTTGGAAGGTACATTGAAAAAGAAGGAAGAAGAGCAAGAAAGGAAAAATGAAGGTGAAAAAATGAGAATTATAGAGTATTAGAAATGAAAGCTATCTTTTAATCACTTTGTGCAAAACTTGAGCATTATAGATGAGGGAACTGAGACCTATGGGAGTCATTTTTGAGTTAAAGTGATTTAGGGCTCAGGATAAAGTAAGACCCAGGGCTGCTTTCTCTCCACCTTTCAACTCTTTGTACAGCCAGTGGTTAAGACTCTGGAGCTACATTGTTGGAGTTTGAATCATAGTTACATCTCTTTTCAGCTTGATAAATGACTTCATGACCTTGGGTCAATTACTTATTTAGGCCTCCACTTCCTCTTCTTTAAATATTGGCTGTATAGGGTTATTGTGAGGCTCGAATGACTTAATAAGGCTATATAAGGAGCTCTGGTAGAGTAGTGGTTATGAATTGGGCTGCAAATCTTAAGGTCAGCAGTTCAAAACTACCAGCTGTTCCTCGGGAGAAAGATGAGGCTTTCTGCTCCCGTCAAGATTTACAGCCTCAGAAACCCTGTACAGGGTCGCTATGGGTTGGAACCAACTCGATGGCACTTAACAACAACAACGTATATTAATATGATGTCATTGTTGTTAAGTGCCATGGAGTCAGTTCCGACTGATAGCAACCCTGTATAGGGTTTCTAAGGAGTGACGCTGGTGAGCTTGAACCATCGACCTTGCAGTTCAAACTGACCTTGCGAACCAGCGCTTATCCTACAGTGGCACACACAGAATAATATGATATCCAGTAGCATATCAAACTAGTCTGTTAGTTCCATTCTGTTTGTGCTGTGTTTTATTTTATTACTTATTTTATGCTATATCTTTCAACTTTCTTCTCCATTCTGGAATGAATTCCAAACTGGATTCATTTTTGAAGTGCCCCCATTAACCAGCTCAACTTTCCCCATCAAGGGTGTGAGAATTACTTGGTTAAGAGCTTCCACTGTCTAAACACTCTCCAGTTTGAAACTCCTATTCCCTCATAGTCCCTTCCTTTATCCTTCATACTATTACTAATAATAAGAGGCAGGCTGAACTGAAGATTTTAGAGGATAAGAACCCTGAGCTTTGTAAAGGCAGTTCAATGTGATCTAAATTTTCCTGTTGCTGACAGGTATCTCAGGCCTGGATGCCCCAGTGCCTTTTCGTAAATCAAAAGAATATTGGACTCATTATGTTGCAGCTCAAGTTAGCCTCTCATCAGTCAATTTGTCTGGGTCAACTGTTCTCGCACATTTATTCTGAACATCTAAAAGATAGGACATCTAACGGTCTGTCTCCAATATTACAGCTGCCGCTCATTTTGTTATCCTAGAATGATATTCTAAAACCAGGCCATTCAAATGCAATTATTAAGTACCAAAGCACTATCTTCCATCAGAGGAATGGAAGGAATCCAAATTCTGCCTCTGGGTGCCAGTAAACAAGAACAACAGGGTGCATATTTACATGATGATGCGGGGTTTACCAAGCATGTCTACTTCGACTTTCTCTTTTGAGCAACATACTCCACAGACCTGTAGGACAGGTAAAGATGATAAATTCCTCTTTAAGAAAAAGAATACCAAGATATGTAGAGAGAACAAGCCATTACTTAGAGATCTTATGGAAAGGAACGTAAACATGGATGCAATTTTTTTTTTTTTATTATTACAGATTGAGAACCATCTTCATCCTTTTCCTTCATTTTGTTCTCATTGTGCTCAATTAGCAACTTCCAGGTATTTGTTCATGTTCAATGAACACTTCAACACCTGACTTCAAGACTGTCTGTAATCCAAGTCCTGACTTCATTCCATGGGTCTAAGTGATCCATTAGCTTTCATTCTCTCAGTCCCTGGACCTAGTCCATCTGGATGATTTTCACCCTGTCTTTTTCTAGCCACCTACTTCCATGGTTAGGCTGCCCCTGAGTGGTACAGATGGTTACATGCTCAACTGCTAAATGAAAGACTGGAGATTCAAAGCCACCCAGAAGTGCTTCAGAAGAAAGACTTGGATATCTGCTTTTGAAAGGTCATAGCCTTGAAACCAGTTCTGCTCTGAAACACATGGGGTCACCATGAGTCAAAACGACTTGACAGCAACTAGTATTCCCTTGGTTTCCTTTTGTTGTTGTTCTGTGCCGTAGAGTTGGTTCCAACTCATAGTGACCCTGCACAGGGTTTCCGACGCTGTAAATCTTTACGGGAGCAGAAAGCCTCATCTTCCTCCCACGAAACAGCTGGTAGTTTTGAACAGCTGACCGTATGGTTAGCAGCTCGATTCATAACCACTACGCTACCAGAGCTCCTTATGGTTACCTTTCTTGTTGTTGTTGTTGTTAGGTGCCATCGAGTTTGTACCCACTCATAGCAACCTTATACACAGCAGAACAAAACACTGCCCGATCCTCAGCCAACTTCACTACTGTTGCCATGCTTGAGTCCATCGATGCTACCACTTGGCCAATCCATCTCGTTGGCGGTCTTAACCTCTTTTTCTCTGACCCTCCACCCTACTAAACATGATATCCTTCTCCAGCGACTGATCCCTCCTGACAATATGTCCAAAGTATGAGAGACGAAGATTGGCCATCTTGGCCTCCAAGGAGCACTCTGGCTACACTTCTTCCAACACAGATCTCTACTGCATTGCTTCTTTTGGCAGCCCATGGCACTTTCAATATTCTCCTCCAACACCATAAATCAAAAGCATCAATTCTTCTGTGGTCTTCCTTATTCACTGTCCAGCTTTCACATGCATATAAAGTTGTTGAAAATACCATGGTTTGGGTCAGGCGCACCTTAGTCTTCAGGCTGACATCTTTGCTTTTCAACACTTCAAAAAGGTCTTGTGCAGCAGATTTTCTTGAATGCATTATGTCGTTTGATTTCTTGACTGCTGCTTCCTTCAGTGTTGATAGTTGATTCAAGAAGAATGAAGTCCTTGACAACTTTAATCTTTTCTCCATTGATAAGAATGTTGTTTATTGGTCCAGTGTTGAAGATTTTTGTTTTCTTTACATTGAGATGTAATCCATACCGAAGGCTGTGCTCTTTGATCTTCATCAGTAAATGTTTTAAGTCCTCTTCACTTTCAGCAAGCAAGGTTGCACCCTTAGAAGATGTCATTTTCTAAAGCCAATCTAACTCTGAAATATTATATTAAAACATTCTACTCTCTAACATGAACACTGCTACATCTATTCCTTCATCTTGACAAGGCTTCTAGTCACTCGATTGTTTCCTTTCCTTTTACTGTCTGTTGTCTTCACTTCTTCTTTGTATCCAACTTAGATCCCATGATTTGTTGTTGTTGTAATTAAATGCTGTCCAGTTGATTCAGATCCATTGCAAACTTGTATAGGGTTTCCAAAGAGCAGCTGCTGAGCTTGAACCACTGACCTTGCAGTTCAAAGGACTTTGCAGTCCTATGCATTAGTCCACAGCACCACATCAGGAATCCAGATTCCATGATACATTGCTAAGGTAAATGTAGGCATGTAGATTCCATGATACATTGCTAAGGTAAATGTAGGCATGTAGATTCCATGATACATTGCTAAGGTAAATGTAGGCATGTAGATCCCATGATACATTGCTAAGGTAAATGTAGGCATGTAGATCCCATGATACATGCATACTTTACCTTTGGTAACGCTCTTTAGTTGTCCAATTTTCCTTCTATATTGCCCTCTTTGCAAACTCCCACCCTGATGGAACCTAAAATTTTCATCGTCTACGCTTTTACCCAAACTCTTTTTTTTTTTTTTTTTGAGAAAAGTATTCCAGCTATACATACATATTACTGTTATTTCAGTTGGTGGTTACAAACCACATAAGAAATCTACCTGCTCTCTGGTGATTCTTTTATATTTTTTAAATCAGATCCTTCTACCATTCTGCAGATTGACTATTCAAAGTTAATAGCTACATAAACACTGCACATATTTTTGGCACTCACCTTTGTCCCCTTGTTTGGCAAATGGTTTTACATCTACTTTACAAAGAGGACTGAAGTCATCCAAAGTTGTTCAAATTCTCAGGATTGAAATCAATGGAATCTCCAGGTGATACAAACTCAACCACTAACTGAATGGTTGGTGGTTCAAACCCACCCAGAGGTTCCTCAAAAGACAGACCTGGTAATCTGTTTCTAAAAATTACAGCTTTGAAAACCCTGTGCAACACTTCTACTCTGTAACACCTGGGTCTCCATGACTCAGAATCACCTAGACAGCAACCAACAACAATAACAATTTCCATCTACACTGCTCCTTCCCTCTGTCTTCTTGTCTCAGTGGAGAAGTGCTCTCCTTAGATTTCCCTTCCCAGCTCTTCAGGAATTGCTTCATCAAAACCAGATCCTCGCTGTCCAGAAACTCTTCATTCCTTAATGGTACCTCCCTTTAAAAAACGAATGAATATACAGGCACAAAGTGACTGGTTTACAAGTTTTATAATAAAGAGTTTAGTTACAGAGTGTGCAGGGAAAGGTAGAATCCCCATTGAATAGTTTTCATCTTGTCTAGCTGGGTTTGATGAAAAGAGGTGGGGATAGGATTCTTATGATTCAATAGTGACTAATTTTTATCATAACTAATTGCAATTGTCACAACTGTAAAAGTAGATCTTTTGTAATATAAAGGGGGGGGAAGTAGTTAATCTTACATTCCAGGAACAGAGGACCCTAAGGCCATCAACAGAGAAGAGCACAAGCAGAATGTGTGACAGAGAAGCAGTGATACCAGAGATCGAGGCAGAGAGAATGACACGTAGAGATAGAACAGCTGAGGACTCTAGACTCATGGAAAGAGAAAGGCTGTGTACTGGCAACCAGGAGGCCAGCTTTGGTTGTTTAAATGATTATATATTCCTGGGTGTTTTTGTGTACATCCCCCCAAGAGACAAAAAACAGAGGGAACAGAAGTAAATACTGTTAAATGATGATACATGGAGGGGGTTGTAATCATTGCAATGAAATGATAAGTGTAAAACTGATGTTCTCCCATGTAAACGATCACTCAATTCACAATAAAAACATTAACAAAACTAATGTAGAAAAACGCTGACTTTATATTGTATCTCACTGCTCCCCAAAATAGCCAAGCTTCTTTAAAAAAACAAAGTATAATCCCTTGTCTTTCACTTTTCAATCCACTGTAATCTATCTTCTATTCTATTTATACAGTTCTTGTCAAGGTCAAAAATTAAAGTCCAAGATAATCTTGAATTCTTACCATATATAATATTCACAAAAGCAATGGCCACTGATTACCCACTTTTTCCTTCTTGAAACATTCATTTACTTAACTTCCATGGTACCAAATGAATCGGATTGTTTTCCTGTACTACTGACCATTCTTCCATTTATCAATGCTTTTCTTTGCATATGCTAAACAGGTTCCTTTGTAAGTGAACAAACATATCCTCAAGTTGTTGTTATGTGCTGTTGTGATGAGTTGGAGTCAGTTCCAACTCATAGTGACCCTGTACAGGGTTTCTGAGGCTGTTAATCTTTACGGGAGCAGAAAGCCTCATCTTTCTCTTTCAGAACAGCTGGTAGTTTTGAACTGCTGACCCGGAGGTTCGCAGCCTGATTCGTAACCATTACGCTACCCGAGCTCCTTCCATCCTCAAGTTAAGAGGACTCAATTGACCAAGCCAAAATCTTGCCCCCTCCCTGAACCTTACTTAGACTCCCTGATTCGTGATTAAGGTATGGTCTTGCTAGTTCTCTCACTTCAAGTCTTCTCTCCATCTCAACCTTCATATTCAATCATTCATCAAGTGCTGGCTCTATGTCTCTTTGAAACATTTCCATGCTAGTCCAGTACATTATCATTCATCACCTGGACTACTGCCATCGTATTCAGTTTTCCTGCTGTTCATTTTGCATCCCAATACCATCATCCGATCCTGTACATCCTGGACAAAATTTTCTAAAGAGCTCTCTTTTGTTTTAGGATTGTTGTTGTTGTTATTAAGTGCCATGGAGTCAATTTCTGACTCTTAGTGACTCCGTGTATAGGGTCTCCAAGGAGTGGCTGGTGAATTTGAGCCACAGACCTTGCAGTTCAAACAGACCTTGTGGTCCACAGCACCACTTATATGGTTCCTAATTAGTGTGCCGTGGTGCTTTAGGAAACTACCACAGCAAACACATGTGAGCACAGTGGGATGTTTTAAATTTCCAAGGGAAATGAGTGACACTTGACACTGTGAGTCATCGCAAAAAGTACTAACTCCAGGAAGCTCATGGTTTCGGTGTCAGGTTGCACTATATTCTGCATTCTTTTCAAAGATGATGTACCTCTGACTTTTTGGTAATTGCTGCAATTCAAAGGAAATACAGCACAAAAATGAATGAGGAACACAAAATGAAGGTAGTGGCATCCAAAGTCATTCCATGGTTTCAGAAATAGAAACTGTTGCTAAAAATGAGATTAAATACTTTTTTCTTTTAATTTGCATGTATTAATTTTTGAAATGGCTACTAAAATTTTTAGGCAATGAATACTTTATCCTGTCCTTTAGACCTAACTACTTAATAAATAAAATTATTAGTATTTCTTTGAGTAGCTAGAGGCACCATTAAAATTACTGAGACATTAAGGGTACCTTGAAATGAGAATGTCTGGAAGCCCCCAACTTTTAATAAAAACCAGTCTTTTATAAAACACACAGAGGGCTTCGTGAAACCAAAACTCATTACCTTCAAGTTGATTCTGACTCATAGTGAGCCTGCATGACGGAGCAGACTTTTGTAAAGATTTTAGCCTTGGAAACTCTACTGAGCAATTTTATTATGTCCTATATCTGCTGCATAGTGGCTGGTGGGTTTGAACCGTAGACCTTTCTGCTAGCATTCAAATGCTTAACCACTATTTCATGACCAAACTTCTACTGGTTTCTCTGGTCTGAATCCTACCATTTCATCTGCCCATCAGCCACACTGAACTAGTTACAGGTCCCAGAACAATTCTGCCCTTTTTTTGACACCTCAATAAGCATACACATACACATACACACATTCTATCTTCCTTTGCCTAACTCTTCATCCACACCTCTATTTAAAAATCTCCTCCTGAAAGACTTTCCTAATCTTGCAAGACCAACCTCAGTGACTCTTCTGGGCATGCCCACTGCATTCCTATTTCTTTCCCATCAGTCCTCACAGTACTTACTGTCATTGTCTTCCCAGAGAAACTATGTTCTCTAGAGAACATAGATCAGCTGTGCATTACTGTCATCTGTCCAACACAATGCCTGTATATAGTAAGGACTCAACACATATTTCTTGAATTCATGTCCAAATGAGCTGGTCCTCCCAGAAAGTCAACCCCAAACTGCTAGACAGCACTGGATTTCTCTACCATTTGTATTTACTTCATTCTTCTCACACAGGCCAACCTCCTTGTCAGTGTGATATAAAACTGAGTGTCACGCTAGAGACACAGAAAGGTTGTCACAAGTGCTTGGCTTTGGAGGCTATACCTTTTCTGAACAACAAATCTGTCATCTCGGAGAACACCAAGTTACCTACCTCCCACCCTATGCCCCCAAATGCTACTGATTGCTATGAAGGCACTTCGGTGAGAAACCATCTCTGAGGGACCCACGGCTCCTGAATGTTACAGATCAAACACAACCTGGAAAGCCCCATGCAGTGGGAACTGGAAGATGAGATGTTGCAGACTGCTTTCATCACCTGGGCTGATTAATAAATTAGATGCTGCAAATCACGGGACGTGTGCTGTGTACACGAATCACAGCATGAGAGCTTAAGGACACTTTGCCTGTGTGCTGGCCTCTGAATTCCTGCCACATGTGCCTCAGGGGATCAGAAATGTTCCTCTGTCTGGTCATCCTTCTTTATCTGTTCCTAGGAGTTTCCTAAGTCTAAGGACAGAGAAAACGCTGCCTTCACGTGGCACCTGAGCTATACTATTGTTGTTAAGCGTCACTGAGTCTGTCAGACTCACAGACACCCTGTATAGAGTTTCCAACAAGTGGCTGGTGAGTTTGAACTGCCATCCTTCTGGTTAGCTTCTTCTTGTTGTTGCTTTGTTGTTGTTGTTAAGTGCCGTGGAGTCGGTTCTGACCCATAGCGACCCTGAACAGGGTTTCCAAGGCTATAAATCTTTACGGGAGCAGAAAGCTTCATCTTTCTCCCGCAGAGCAGCTGGTAGTTTCGAACTGCTGACCTTGTGGTTCGCAGCCCGATACGTAACCACTACGCTACCAGAGCATGTGCCATTAAGTCGGTTCCGACCTATAGTGACCTGGTTAGGGTTTCCAAGGAGCAGCTGGTAGGTTTGAAATGCAAACCCTGCAGTTCAAACCAATCTTGTAGTTCAGTGCTTATCCTTCAGTGCCATACCAGGACTCCCTGAGCTACAAAGGGCACCTAAACTCATAAAACACAGCACACTGGTCAACCATACACCCTGTTGCTGGAGGCCTCTTGCTGACTCTCAGTTACTGAATTTCCTGGGATTGATGCTTCTGATACTGTTTTAGCTGCCAGTTCTCAGGCACTTGCTCTGACTAAAAACCAAACCAATCACTGTCAAGTCAATTCCAACCCTTAGCGACCCTTTGTATTTCTAAGTAGAATCACACTCCATAAGGTTTCCAATGACTTTGACCTTTCAAATAGGTTACCAGGCATTTCTTCTGAGTCATTTGAATGGACTTGAACTGTCAAGCTTTCAATTAGTATCCTAGGAGTTAATCATTTGTGCCATCCAGACATTCCAAAGTACCATTCCCATACGATCTTCTTAAATTCTCACAACACTCTCAGAAATTATTCCCATTCTACAGATGGAGAAATTTTTTGAGACGCTGAGATTTTATGTCTTGTGCCCAAGATGGGTGAGTAACGGCAGAATTGGGATCTGCCTGAGTTTAAAAAATGGCCATTCATCACTAAAGGAGCCCTGATAGTACAAAGATCAAACTTCAGCTGCTAACTGAAAAGTTGTCAGTACAAATCCACCAGCAGCTCTGAGGGAATAAACACTAATGATTTGCTCCTGTAAAGATTTCAGCCTTGGAAACTCTACTGAGCACTTTTATTATGTTCTATTTGTCTCCATGATTTGGAATCAACTTGTTGATACACAATAACAACTAATCACTAAGCTGAAGTTACTGTTTCAGATTTCACATAAGCTTAGCTGTCAACACGTGGCTGGGATTTTCTTTAGAAGTGCACAGAGAAGAGTCAGGTATAGATAACAAAGTGAGATGCAAAGCCTTCCTTGAAGCCACTCTGGGATTCCACTGCTAATTGCTGTTGTCAAGTGCTGCCCAGTGGGTTCTGACTCATAGCCACACTATATAGGGTTTCCGAGGAGTGACTGATGAGTTTGAACTTCATGCAGACCTTGTAGTTCAAACCAACCTTTTGCTCAAGTACTTATCCTATATCGCCACTCTACTGCTAATAAGACCCAGTCATTCTTGTGCCTGGTGTGGTGCTGTTGGCTAAAGCACTGCACTGCAAGGTTGGTTTGAACAACAAGGTCGGCAGTTCAAACTCAACAGCTGCTCCTTGGAAACCCTATATAGGGTTACTATGAGTCTAAACAAAGAGCTTTGGTAGCATAGTGGTCACGAGTTGGGCTGCTAACCTAACGTTGATCAGCAGTTCAAAACTACCAGGCTTTCCGTTGGAGAAAGATGAGACTTTCTGCTCCTGTAAAGATTTATAGCCTCAGAAAACTTATGCAGAGTTGCTGAGTCAGAACCGCATCCATGGCACACCACCATCGGCACCACCATGGATCTAAATAGATTCTGTGACTTTTAACAATTCGTGTGCTTAGAAGGGAAGACTTTGAGAGAGAAAGAAATTGCTCAGAGGCAGAAGCAAAGAGATGCAAAGGTATGCAGGAACTGTAGAACAAAAGCTGCAGAAAAGAATGCATCCTGCCATGGGGTGTGGAGAATGGAATTAGGGCAAGTAAGTCTGAACACTGCACAGGAAGAGGCTGCTTGTCAGTAAGACTACAGCTGTTTCATTGGTGGCAATAGGAGGTACTTGGGAATTAATGAACTCCATTGGCATAGTCTTTGCCCAGTGCAGGTGCTCCCTCCACATCCCTTGAATTAACTGACACAGCTCTCTGACCGACATCACTTTCTCTCTCTCATGTACTCCTCACACTGCAGCCAGAGCAACCTTTCTAGGTGTCTATCAGTTTTGTTCCTAACACTTGACTGTTTTCTTCTTACCCACAACAGGGAGGGTACACGTTCCAACTTGTCAACATGAACCTACTGCAAGCCATGCTAAAAGAACAAGGCAACACCTGACCACAAGATAGACACAAAGACAGTGGTCTTCAAACTGCAAGGGTTAGCCCATCAATAGAAGCTGAATTTAGATGGTATGCAACAGCATTTTACAAAAGGAATCTAACAGGGCTAGATTATATTAGAACGAAACAGAAGGAAATAGAAGAAAATAGAAAAGATCAAAATGTATGGGTTTAAGTATTAGTGGATGATTTTTTTTTGTTTCAATTATCTATGTATCAATCTCTCTCTGTTGAGTGTCAACGTAAAATGTATTTCCTAGCATTAGTTAAGGTCAGAAAGTATAAACAACACTGCTCTGAATCACTGTCTAGTAATATCCTATTAATTAAACAGAGATTAGTGGTTGATTGAATTCTATTTGTCAACCCAAATTTCCTTCATTGTTGGCTCCTTATGTCCTATTTTTGTTGTTGTTGTTAAATGCTATTCAGTCAGTTCTGACTCATAGTGACCCTGTAAAGGGTTTCAGATAGTGGCTAGTGACTTTGAACTACCGACCTTGTGGCTTAAACTGATCTTCTGGTTGAGTGCTTATCCTACAGTACCACATTAGGACTGACTCTACCCGAAACACATAGATGCATGAAGACTTGGAGCCCAGGCTCTCTCCTGCTTCCCAGCCTTAGCATATGCCAGTAGGACTCCTACCTCAGCTACTTTTCTCCGCATCTCCTTCTCACGAGCTCTTTGGAGACCACTTCCTGTATGATACCTGCCTAAACTTGTCTTTTCTTCCCACCTTCCCCAACACTCACCATTCCAATTCTAGGGAAAGTCTCCTGTCCCTAAAAACATAGCACCCATGGCATTGATCAATAGGGGAATTTGGCACATGACATTGGGATTGTTTGCCTGCCAGTAAATTGCTACCAAGATGCTGTGTGTTCTTGGTGGGCAGGATTAGAGCTTTTCTCTCACTATTCCAGAAAGCCAGAGTCTTGTCAGTAGTAGTTTTTGTTGTTGTTGCTGTGAAGTTCCAGCAAGTGGGTTCCAACCTATAGCGACCCTGGATAGGGTTTCCGAGGAGCGACTGGTGAACTTGAACCACCAACCTCGTGGTTCAAAGTCCACAGTGCCATACCAGGACTCCTAGTAGGAGTTTGTTGTTGTTGTTGTTTAAGTGCCGTCGAGCCAATTCTGACCCATAGTGACTCTGCATAGGGTTTCCGAGGAGCAGCTGGTGAGCTTGAACCACCGACCTTGCAGTTCAAACAACTTTGCAGTCTGACACATTAACCCATAGCGCCACACCAGACTTTTCAGAGGCCAGTAAATATTTGCCAAATGAATGAGCAAGCTGCAGGTGTTCCACCTCAACTTCCACCCTTTTCCTTTCTGGTCAAAGATTTGGAGCATTAAGTCTGAAGCCCCAAGAGCTTGTTTCCTTTCTTCTCCTAATCCTCCCTGTCCTCACAAGGCCATCTTTTGAATCAGTTGAAAGACACTTCATATGAGGGATGTGCAACCTGGTCCATTTTCAGACATCCCTCCTGAGTAAAGCCGGACAACTGCTCTGCGGAGACGCCAGCAAACTACAATTTGTCATTCACAGAAGTTCCCTCAATACTGGCATAGCGCAAGGAGGTAAAATACTGCTACAGTAACAATTTGGTGGCAATAAAGCTATCTTTATTGGAAGTAGAAGATCAACTTTAAATAACCAACCTTGAAGATTATTTTTGAAATAACGATGAGTGGTCTAGGAGGTGTTTGTTGGGTTTTCCCCCTTTTTCTGTATTTAGGATGACCTTCATTAGAAATTTGGACAAAGGGAGGCGAGAGGGTAGGAGGGATTTCTGTACAATGGAATAGATAAACATGAACATGGGACATCCCCCTAGTCTCATCTTCCTTTGCTCCTATTGTTGTTATTGTCAGGTGCCATCGAGTCAGAACCGACTCATAGCGACCCCATGCACAGCAGAACGAAACAATGGCTGATCCTGGGCCAACCTCACTACCGCTGCCACACTTTTAGGCATGATCTAAAAAGAAAGAAAAGGACCTTCTAACACACTTGGTCTAAGCTAGCTTTTATTGACTCAGGCCATGCATGCATATCTAGACTTAATTTGCTGTTGTTGTTGTTAAGTACCATTGAGTTGGTTCAGATTTATAGAAACCCTGTAAAGTGTTTCTGAGGAGAGGTTGGTGAGTTTGAACCAGCCTTGTGATTCGAACCAACCTTATGTTCAGGTGCTTATCCTCAGCACCACACCAATAGAGCCTACATACACTGCTTACCAAGAAATCCTGTAGTCAGAAAAGACATCTATAGGATCGCCCAGGTCTCCTGGAAGACCTGAAGCTAGTTTTGGTGGGGATGGGGGTGGTTTCTTTTTTTAGCTAGTTTTGGTGGGGATGGGGGTGGTTTCTTTTTTTTCTTTTTCTAGAGTAGAAAACTCAAAAACTCAAAAACCAAAATTCATTGCCATAGAGTCAATTTTGACTCATAGTGACCATGTATAGGGTTTCTGAGACTGTAAATCTTTCTGGGAACAGAAAGTTTCATCTTTCTCCCACAGAGTGGCTGGGAAGTTTGAACTGCCAAACTTACGGCTACAGTTCCCTTTCTGAAATGGGAAGAAGAAATTGATTCATCCTTGTTTAATGCATCAACCATATGCATCTGAGACCACGTCTAAAAATATATCCAGACAACTTGGGAGCCCAGCCATTAAAATGGTGACTGTATTTCTGCCATCTCAACTCAAACTCATTTCAAATCAAACTAAGACCATTTAGATTCTAACATTCTAACCACTCACCCCCTTTTCCTGACATAACTGATCTAGATGAGGGGATTCTTAACCTTACACAAGGTAATTCTTTGTTGCTGAGGGCTGTCCCATACATGTTTGGAAGTTTAACAGCAACCGTGGCTTCTATCCACCATACCAGGGGTCTAGCAGCACCCACTCCATCAGCGGTCCTCATTTATATCCTAGACCAATTGAATTTGAATATCTGGGGAAGGGCTCTGCAAGTGATTATACTATACAATCAGCATCAAGAACAACTTCCCTGTCTATTGAATCAAGATCTAACCTAACTTCTCAACTGTGGCTGTGCCCTTTGTTGAAGTTCTTATGCCACAGATGGAATGCCAAATTTAGGAATAGAAAGTAAAAAGAAGGAAAAAAGATAAGGCAATTCTATGTGACAGGAAAGCCATTTCCGGTACCACAGAGTCAATTCTGGCTCACAGCGACCCCTATAGGGCAGAAAAGAACTGCTCCCTAGAGTTTCAGAGGCTGTAAACTTTATGGGAGCAAACAGCCTCATCATTCACTCTCAGAGCAGTTGGTGGGTTTGAACCACTAACCTTGTGGTTAGCAACCCAATGCTTAGCCCACTGTGCCACCAGATTCTCATCCCATTTCTTTCTGCCATAAACCAGGAGGTGAATTTAGGAATAGGTGCAAGAGAAGTGGTGTCCTCAGTTGGTGCCCACTGTGTAGTGGTTATGAATCAGGCTGCGAACCACAAGGTTAGCAGTTCAAAGCTACCAGCTGTTCTGTGGGAGAAAAATGAGGCTTTCTGCTCCCGTAAAGACTTACAGCCTTGGAAATCGTGTACAGGGTCGCTATGAGTCAGAACTGACTCCACAGCACATAATCACCACCACCCCAAATGAGGACGTGTTCCTCTAAGAAGGAATTTACACAGGCTGATGTCCAAAGACACAACACTAAAAGTGCCAAAGTCAGAGATCCCCTGTCTCCTCACGGAATTCCAGTCCCTCTGAGAAAAAGTGGTTCTAAGGTTAAAGATGGCTGGCCAAATATTGTTAAACAGTAAAGAGCTTGAAAAATCCTGCTGTAAAGAAGCCTATATAACTTTGACTAGGCTTCCAACATGTACTTTTATTTAGGAACATAGCATGGTTAGGTGTGCAAGTTCCACCTGGGGACAAAGCCCACTATTTCATGAATTTGTTCTCTTACATTGGAAGTTATATAAACAGAGATAATAACAGTATCTATCACAATGAATCACTGTTAAGGACCAGATGGCATAATTGGCATAATCTATAGACTATTTTCAGTGCAATGCTAGGCACTTAGTAAGCTTAGCAATTAACTTATTATTGTTGTTATTATTATTTATTTGACTATTAGGTTTTGCAGTTACAGTTTTTCCCCACTATGTACAGAATATAACTTTCAACATCACCATAAACTATGGTTCTATATAGTATAGTTTGAGAAATGAGGGTTTATATTCATGGTAACCATATGAATGGAAACATAATCTTGCACCATATGATAACAAGATTTTATTTGGCATTCAGAGGCTGGTGACTGTCTTCCAGGTTCAACCATAAATTTCCCGAGTGTTCCAGTGGTGGGTTTCTCTCTTATCCCTTGAGAGCAGACTTTGTTCATCACTGACTCTCCAGTATATAGCATCTGACATATCTAGGGGCCCAGTTCTGCTGAATGATTGATGATTAAGGATCACATGTCTTTTATCTCAAGAGAACCATAAACCCACCCATAGCTCCATTGACTTTGCTAAATATCTTTGTCCACAAAACCTACTAGAGATGTTTATGAAATGCGTGAAGGAACACTTTGTGACAGCACATTATAGCTGAGATTCATACTGCTCTGAAATAAATATGCAAGGCAGCTAAGTAATCAGACTTGGTGTACCAGGATTTGATTTACATTCAACTCACAGGTACTTACTTAAGGCTCAAAGGAAGAGGTGCATCATAAGCCACAAACCACTTGCTATGTGGCCTGTAGGGAAAACCATTTGATATGAAACTACCTTTTGTGGCATCGTGACCACCATTATCTGTATGCCTCCTTTTGCTATGATTCTCTAGAACGAAAGCCACCTAAGTTACTATATGTCTCCGGCTAAATGGAACAGTTGCTAAATATACAGTAACTCTTGATGATCTCAAAGTCAAGGGGCGGGCAGAATATCTAGAAAATAAGGTAAAAATATAGTAGGAACAGAGGAAATGAATGTCTTTGAACTAAGTTGACTATTAAATTACCATGAGGAGAAAAAGAAATAATGTAATGCAATGTAACTAGCCTGAGGAGTGGGCTGTCTTGGATTTATTAAATTTCCACAAACTGTCAGGCTCTGGATTCTTGATATCTATATTGTTATTTTTCACCACAGTAATTATTTAATATTATCTTCATTTTACACACAAGGAAACTGAGTCTTAATGAGGTTTAGACTTCTCCAAGTTCACAGGAACTCTCTTGGCATTTGGTAAGAAATAATCATTATGTTAAGGGATCATGTTGTGGAGTCTCAGAGACCTGGGTTTGCATTCCAGATCTACCACTTTCCACCTATGTGATGTGGATAATTCCCTTAATTTTTTGATGCTTTTGTTTCTTCATCCATAATATGGGACAATAATCGCATTTCCCAAACAGAATGGTTATATTTCATGATTAATATAAGTACAGACTGAACCGAGAGAAAGTATAAATACACGTTTCTGTTCAAATGATAGATTTAGAATCTTAATAAACAATTATGTCCAAATGCATGATGCTTTACATTTTACAAAGCATTTTTAAACAAATGACTTCATTTATAGGGAAGACACCATTATCCTCTTCTGCAGAGGATGAAATTGAGTATCTGAGGGATTCTTTATTTATTCCTTCCATAGAATAATTATACGCTAATTCATTTTTCCCTATGTCCCCCAACTCCCAACACTGCATTCAGTAGAAAAGGGTTTGGACACTGTAGGTTTTGCGTTTTGGATGTGTATATGTGTTTGTGGTTTTTGTTTGTTTGTTTTCTTGTGAACATCTCCGTGCCACCAGATCACAGTTCAGTTTGTGGCATATGGTTGGTGTTAAGTGGTAGAATGACAGATGTATGAAATAATGAAAGAATGACATAGAAATGAAATTACTCAGAATAAGAAAGCTGGAAAGTGACTTCAAATAAATAAAATATGAATCACCAGAATCCATATCCAGCATCCTCTCCACGAACTCACAACTTATCTTTAAATGGTAATATTTCATGGAATCATGGAATTTCAGAGAGGAGCAGGACCTTAGTGACCACCAGCTAACACTCCCATTTTACAGGTCAGAAAAGGTTTATAATCACATAGTAAGAAGGTAGATAGATGAGCTGGGCCAGAACCCAGCTTTCTTGACTCTAATGGCAATGGTACTGCTTTGCTCCCTGGAAGATTCAAAGAATGGAAACTCCCCCAGCCTTCCAGGTGTTGACTTGGCATTGTGAATGATGAAGCATGTATCTCATGCACTCAAATCACTGTGCACATATATTATTATTCTGTTTGTGATGCAAGACCACTACTCATATGGCGGTTTATTTTACTGTGGTGACTTGTGTGTTTCTGTGGTGCTGGAAACTATGCCAGAAGGTGAACTAGTGCCAAATGATAAGTCCTGCGGGTTGGAAGTCACTCAAAATACAACTGTGAAAGTGCTGTCTCCTCAAAGTAAAGTCAACTTTAATGATGTGAATGGGGCAAAGCTTAGGGATCTTCATTTGCTGTTGTGGCAGAATTCAAAATTAGAAGAAACAGCTGAAAACATTTATTAATAATTGGAATGTAGAATGTATGAAGTATGAATATAGGAAAATTGGAAGTTGTCAAAAAGGAAATGGAATGTAGATGGATTGATATCCTAGGCATTAGTGAGCTGTAATGGACTGGCACTGACCATTTTGAATCCAATAATCATAGAGTATACTATGCTGGGAATGACAAATTGAAGAGGAATGGTGTCACATTCATTGTCAAAAAGAACATCCCAAGATCCGTCTTGAAGCACAGTGCTGTCTATGATAGAATAATATCCATACATCTACAAAGAACATCAGTTAATATTACTATTATTCAAATTTACACACCAATCACTAAAGCCATTGATGATAAAATTGAAGAATTCTACGAATTTCTTCAGTCTGAAATCGATCAAACATACATTCAAGATGATTGGAATAGAACGTTGGAATCAAAGAGGAAGGATCAGTGGTTGAAAAATATGACATTGGTGATAGAAACAATGCTAGAGATCCCATGATAGAATTCTGCAAGACCTATGACTTTTTCATTGCAAATACCTTTTTTCATGTGGATATAACATGTGGATCCCACCTGAAGGAATACACAAGAAACAAATTAACTATATCTGTGGGAAGAGACAATGGAGAACTTCAAGATCAACAAGGCCCAGTGGCCAAATGTTGAACAAACGATTGATTGTTCATATACAAACACAGGCTGAAACTGAAGAATTAAAACAAGTCCTCTAGAGCCAAAATATGATCTTGAATATATCCCACCTGAATTTAGAGACCATCTCAAGAAAGATTTGATGCATTAGACACAACCAACCTAAGACCTGAAAAGTTGTGAGATGACATCAAGAACATCATCCAGGAAGAAAGCAAAAGGTCATTAAAAAGATAGGAAAGAAAGAAAAGACCAAAATGAATGTCAGAACAGACTCTGCAACCTGTTCTTAAGCACAGAGAAGCTAACGCAAATGGAAGAAATGAGGAAGTAAAAGAGCTGAACAGAAAAGTTTACAGGGCAGTAGCGTAGTGATTACAAGTCAGGCTGCTGTCCTCAAGGTCAGCAGTTTGAAACTACCAGCTGTTCTGTAGGAGAATGATGATGCTTCCTCTTCCCATAAAGATTTACAGCCTTGGAAACCCTACACAGGTTTGCTATGAGTCGGAACCGACTCCACAGCACACCACCACCAATATTACAATTAAATGCGCAAAGACTTAGAGTTAGAAAACAAACAGGGAAGAACACATTCAGCATTTCCCAAGCTGAAAGAACTGAAGATGAAATTCAAGATTCGACTTCAAATATTAAAGGGTTCTATGGCATTCTACAGTATGAATCATAGCAAACTATGAATTGTGAAGAAGGGGTATTCCAGAACACTTACTTGTACTCATGAGGAACCTATACAAAGACCAAGAGGCAGTCATTAGAACAGGGCGAGGGAATATTAATGATTTTAAATCAGGAAAGGTGTGCATTAGGGTTTTATCTTTTCACCATACATATTCAATCTGTATGCTGAACAAATAATAGGAGAAACTGAATGATAGGAAACAAAATATGGCATCAAGATTGTAGGA
Organism: Chrysochloris asiatica; assembly: GCF_000296735.1. Taxonomy (NCBI): domain Eukaryota; kingdom Metazoa; phylum Chordata; class Mammalia; order Afrosoricida; family Chrysochloridae; genus Chrysochloris; species Chrysochloris asiatica. The sequence continues at coordinate 4,848,857 of NW_006408599.1, read as the reverse complement.
AGACTCATTACCAACTTGCAATATGCAGATGATAACAACCTTGCTTGTTGGAGGTGAGAGGATTAAAAGTATTCAAATGGTGAAGATCAGCCTTCAGTATGGATTGCATGTCAATGAAAAGAAAACAAAAATCCTCACAACTGGACCACTATATAACATCATGATAAATGGAGAAAAGATTAAAGTTGTCAAAGACTTCATTTTGGTTAGATACACAATTAACACTCATGGTAGCAGAAGTCAAAAAATCACAGGACGTATTGCATTAGATAACTCTGCTGCAAAAGAACTTTGCAATGTTCCAGAGCAAAGATGTCAGTTTGAGGACTAAGGTGCACCTGACCCAAGCCACAGTATTTTCAAAAGCCTCATATACATGTGAAAGTTGGACAATGAATACGGAAGACTCAATGCATTTGAATTATTGTGTTGGAGAAGAGTATGAAAAGTACTATGGAATTTCAGAAGAACAAACAAATCTGTCTTGGAAGAGGAGCAGCCAGAATGCTACCCTAGAAGTGAGGATGTTGAGACTTTTTCTCTTGTATTCTGAACATAGTTTATCAGAAGGAACCAGTCTCTGGAGACGGACATCGTGCTTGGTAATATAGACGATCAACAACAAAGGCAAAGGGCCTCAATAAAATGAACTAACACAGTGCAAATGACAATGGGCTCAAACTCACCAACAATTGTGAGGATGGTACAGGACCAGACAGTGTTTTGTTCTGTTCTGCATAGGGTCTCCATGTAGTCTGAATGCAACAACAGTGATGCAACATGGGAAGGGACTTCTGCTGTGATTTAATTAGAAAGGTCCTCAACTTTGCCACTAACAATGACTTTCCACCTGGACTGGATGAGCTAATGGCAGACACTGTGGATGAATGGATGCATGAGCAAACAGATGCCTTAATCCACTTCTAGTTTCTTTCTGAAGCTCCCAGATTATTCTGGGCTCTAGCGGATGTGTTGAGATGGGAGAACTGCATAAAAAATTTGAGATCTGGAACATCTCAGTAAGGCTGGCCCTCACATAGCAGAATATTGGTACAGTTTCATAGCAAGACCTTTCATCCATGATATAGACATCAAGATTCTAACATACTGTGTCCATGTTACCACAAAGCAAGACACACTAAGACATTGCCTGCTGATGCAGTTTACTATTTCACAAAGCAGCGTGTGATAGGGAAGAAAGTATCAAGTGACAACTGCCCCAATGAGCACATCCTAGTTAGCCTTTGCTCTGGTTTGTGGTTGGATGAGCATATGTCTCTGGGTATTTATTTGCATGTGTGCCCATATGTAAATTTTGGCAGGATCCTTATGCATTTCTTATACATAGTTGGTGGCCTATTGGTGTTTGTGGTTTGACTAGTCTCCCAGTCATACATGCCCATCCTGAACTATTTTCTTTGTTACTGTTGTTGTACAAGTCCTGGTGTGGCAATGTGGGTTAATGTGCTGGACTGCAAAGTTGGTTTGAACTGCAAGGTTGGGGGTTCAAGCTCACCAGCTGCTCCTTGGAAATACTACACAGGGTCGCTATGAGTCATTACTATGGCTCAGAAATCCTATATGGGTTGCTATGGGTTGTTGCTGTTAAATACCTTCAAATAAGTTCTGATTCATAAGGACCCTGTATGGATTTTCAGGGAATGGCTGTTGGATTTGAACTGCCAACCTTTCAGTTACAGTACAATGCTTATCCTATAGTGCCACAATAGTATTTAATATGTAATACATATTTTGTTATATATATGTTGTCATTGTCAAGTGCCCATCAAGTCAATTCCGACGTGTGTGTGTGTCTGTGTGTGTGTGTGTGTGTGTGTGAATCTACATAAAACCAATCAGTTCCCAACCACTTGATTCTGGTTTATGGCAACCTCCTGTATTTCAGGTTAGACTTCTTCCCCATTGGTTTTTTGAAACTGTGACCTTCTGGATGCAGATCTTTCTTCCAAAGTACCTCTGTTGCTGTTGTTGCTAAATGCCATTGAGTTGGTTCCGACTCATAGCGACCCTGTATAAGTTTTCTGAGGAGCAGCTGGTGAGTTTATACCACGGACCTTGTGGTCAAGTGCTTATCCTACAGTGCCAAACTAGGACTCTTCTGGGTGGGCTGTATTTTTTCAGCCAACTTTTCAGTTAATAGCTGAATGCTTTAACTGTTGGAACTATGCAGGGACTCCTTTACATATGCAATATGTGTGGGTCTGTGTGGATGTTTAATTAATATCAGTCTCTTCCATGAGTACAGGGACCATGTTTGTTTTATCCATCATTGTATCCTCAGCCCCAAACAGCGTGGCCTGTGGCTGGTGCTTAATAATTATTTGAGGATTAAATAAAGGAAGGAAGAAATCACTTGATGGCCAGGGGCCTGACTTCTGGGTTGAACTCCATCATTTAATTAACCACGTGACCTTGGTTAAATTTTATACTTAATTGTAGAGCTGGAAAAGATCCTGGAAGTCAGCTTACTAGATGACTGTAAATTTTGCTTTACCAGTAGAATCCAAGTAAAGCACACATGAAAGCTGAACCCAACAGCAGAACCAAATGTGCTTTTATGAAAGAGTGACATAGACCTGGTAATCTGCCTGATCACCCTTTTGCTTCTCTCCCCACACTAGAGACAATGACTGCCTGAATTGATCCTCAGGATTCAAAGAAAATAGGCTTAAGACCACTGATCTCAGTCAACTCTATCATTTGACAGAGAAAGAAAATGGAATCCAGGAGAGGAGGGGGCTAGTGTCCCACACCCAGTGCATGGCAAAACTGGGATTAGTTATCTCCAACCTCATTAGAAACTTTCCACCTCTCAGCATCTTTAAAATTATCCATGAAATATTTACAATGAAGTTATGAGGAAGAAACATGAACCTGTTTGGAAGGACCCATTCAGACTTCTGAAACACTTTACATTGGCAAACGCTATGGAAGGACCTCTGAAAAGAATAGCTCTGGAATCAGATAGCTCCAATCTTCACCTGGTAGATGACCTGAGCTAATGCATTTCAACCAGCCCAAGTCCTGGTTTCTTATCTTTAAAATGGTAAGGCACTGTCTGGATCACAAGGGATATGAGGGTTGACTCCTGTATTCTTTCCATGGAGCATCCTAAATGTTAATAAATGATTGCTCAATCGAATAATGATTGCTCCCACTGTACATGGTTCTTATTTAAGCATATGATTATTTCAACAATAATTGTTAGTTTTGAAATATTGATAAGCTGTTGTTGCTGTTATGTGCCGTGGAGTTGGTTCTGACTCATAGTGACCCTGTACAGGGTTTCCGAGGCTGTTGATCTTTACAGGAGCAGAAAGCCTCATCTTTTTCCAGCAGAACAGCTGGTAGTTTTGAACTGCTGACCTTGCGGTTCGCAGCCCAATTCATAACCACTACGCTTCCAGAGTTCCTTACTGATCAGCTAGCATGTACTATATCTTCCCTTACTAAGCTCTATTATACCCTACCCATCACCATGACTAGTAAGCCTTCAGTATGGATTATACCTTAACATAAAGAAAATAAAAATCCTCACAACTGGACCAATAAGCAACATCATAATAAATGGAGAAAATACTGAGTCTGTCAAGGATTTCATTTTACTAGGATCTATAATAAATGTCGGAGTCCTCGTGTAGCACTGTGGGCTAATGCATCGGACTGCAAAATCGTTTGAACTGCAAGGTCAGTGGTTCAAACTCACCAGCAGCTCCTAAGAAACCCTACACAGGGTCACTACGGGTCAGAATCGACTCAATGGCACTTAACAACAACATAATAAATGTCAATGGAAACAGCAGTCAAGAAATCAAACACCATATTTCACTGGACAAATCTGCTCAAAAGATTTCTTAGAAGTGTCCAAAGTAAAGATGTCACTGATGACTGAGGTGCACCCAACCTAAGCCATGGCATTTTCAGTTGTCTCCTGTGCATGCAAAATCTAGACACTGAATAAGGACTATCAAAGACAAATTGGTGCATTTGAATTACTGTATTGACAAACAATATTAAACATACCATAAATTGTCAGAAGAATGAGCAAATCTGTCTTGGAATAAGTATAGCCAGAATGTCCCTTAGAGTGAGGATGGCAAGACTTAGTCTCATAACCTTGGACATGTTAGCAGGAGGGACCAGTCCTTGGAGAAGGGTTTCATGTTTGGTAGAGTAAAGGGTCGGTTAAAAAGGGGAAAACTCTCAGCGAGATGGAGTTAATACAGTGGCTGCAACACTGCGCTCAAGCACAGGAACTAGTGACTGGATGACACCGGACCAGGAGTGTTTCTTTCTGTTATACATAATAAGGCCACTGTGAGTTGGCATCAACTCGATAGCACTTAACAACAACAATTGTAAAGAACAGTGAGACTATCAAGGAGCTGGTGATGAAGAAAAATGTGGAAAATCTAAGGTAGTTTCCAAGAGGAAAGGACTTTAGGCTGTGTCTGTAATGAATAAATAGGATATTTGTAGACCAAAAATAATTCTTATCTGTTCAACTACAGGTTGCTGTTCATTGAGTGTCCCCACTTGTTTCCAGTTGTATAAATGTATTGGGGTGTAGCAATGACTACTTTAGTAGTATTTTCCAAAGACTGATATGGTTAGGTAGGAATACTGTGACTATGGATACAGATAAACCAGGGTTTGGATTGCAGCTCTGCTACGTACTGAATGTGTGACATTATAGAGAACTCATTTAACTTTGCTGAGCCACACTTCTGCATCTTACACGTGGAAAAAGACTGAGAGAATCTACCTCTGGTGGTTATAAAGATTCCAATGAGATAATGTATAAACTCTATGCAAACTGCATGGCATACAGTAAAAACTTAGTAAGTAGTAGCTATTTAATCATCATCTTATTGTTAATCTCTTTTGTGCAGTAAACAAAAGAAAAAATAGTAAAAATACAACATTCAGAAACTTCCCCTTGGTCTGATCCTACCAAACATATGATGATGAATGAACAGCAAGGCTGCTTAGCTCAGCTCTTACCTGTATATTTTATATCTGGTTGTAAATCCTTGACGGTGTCTTTCCACAAAGGATAGGTAGCTCCTGGAGTGGTGGAAAGGCCCCCTGTCTGAAATAAGCCAATCAAATTCCTTGGAGACATGTTGGTCTGTCCCAGCTGGTTCCTGGTGGGAGGGCTGCACTGAGATACGTCCCCATACAAACAGGAAGTAGAGGAGCTCAACAAACCTCCAGTTCATGCTTTTCTGCCGGCCTTTTTCCTCTCATTCTTGCTCCATTCTGTGGAGTCCTGTGCAGGAAAAGAATAAGAAATACAGAAACAAGGAAGGTAAGGGAAAGGGGGAGAAAGGGGGAGTGGGGAGCAAAAGGAAGAGAGAGAGGAAAAAAATATGATTAACACAAACTCAAACAATATCTTACATAGGTAGAATGCTTTACAAAAGCAATGAAGATTCTGGTTACAGTGCACAGAACCCAAGGAGACCTGGGCTCATCTTTTCTGCTTTCCTGTTCACGTGTTGTGTGAATATATACAAACTGCTGGCCTCTTAGGGATTTAGTTTCCTCAGAGGATGAATTTAAGTGCCAATATCTCAGCACTAAGCACATCATAGGTACTCAAGGCATATATGTTGAATGAATGGATGAATATGAATGAATGTAGAAACAGGGTCTCGTATAGCCAGTAAAACATGTGAAGTGAGAACTCACATGTCTGTCTTGTCTCCTGTCTTCAAAAAACACCTGCCTCATATCACTGGGACTCAGTCAACCAGAGTCCCTTTCTCTCTCTCTCTCTCTCTGTCTCTCTCTGTCTCTCTCTCACCCACCCACCCACACACACACACACACACACACACACACACACACACATATTTATCTGCTGAGTAATCCCCCCCCTCGTCTTTCATAATCATTGTCTTATAATGGATTGTGATCTTGACGCTCTGGGTTAACTACCTCATGGACAGAGTTTGTGGAGCACATTAGAGTCCACTGCTGCAATGCTCAGTGACTCCCTTGTCCCAAAGAATTCCCCGGTGTTTGGACTTGGATGAAAATGAAATCCTTGACAAGTTCAATATTTTCCCAAAACACCAAGGGGTTATGTGGGATCTTTCCAGCCTCTTTTGGGGAGTGGTGGCATAAAGAAGCCTTGGTAGAGCAATCGTTAAACACTTAGTTGCAAATCAAAAGGTTGATGGTTCAAACTCGCTCAATAGCTCCACCAAAGAAAGGCCTAGTGATCTGTCCCCATAAAGATTACAGCCTAGAAACCCCTATGGGGCTATTCTACTCTTTGACACGTGGTAGCTATGAATCAAAAATCTACTAGAGGGCACTTGAGAACAAACATGGAGTCCTGGTGTGGCGCTGGAGGATAATGCGTTGGACTGCAGTTGTTCCTTGGAAACCCTACACAGGATCTCTGTGGGTCCGAAACAACCTGACGGCACTTCACAGCAACAACAACAACACCACCAAAATACATAGCTCAGTGATGTTGTTGGGGAAAATGCTTGAGGCTAAGGGATGGCTCATGCAGAGGCTCATCGTGGGGTAGGGAGAAAAGAAAACACAAGGCTACATCCAATATTTGGAAATTTTCCAAGTTTTGTTTTCATCATATCATCACCTTTCTACTTCTAAATTATTTTACTACTCTGCGTTCCACTCTGTTTATTCTAAACGACTTTATCTGACTTCTCAGTTACTCGTAGCTTTGTTTCTGGGTTCCATCACTTATAAACAGGTTCCACCAGACAAGTTCTTTTACTTCTCTGTGTCTCAGTTTCTTCATCTGTAAAATATGTTGGATACTAGTACTTACATTCCGAACTACTATTGAGGATTCAATGACAAGGTGTTCTACCTTGTGTCTGCCATTATAGTTGTTGTTGTTAAGTGTCGTCGAGCCAATTCCAACCCATAGAGACCCTGCTTAAGGTTTCCAAGGAGCAGCTGGTGAGCTTGAACCAGCGATCTTGCAGTTCAAATGACTTTGCAGTCTGAAGCATTAGCCCACAGGGCCACACCAGCCATTATAGTAAATGATCTTTATCTTTTTTTAATATAAATATTTTTATTACTTATTTTTTGCAAAAGAGAAAAGTTTCAAGAGAAGTAATAACAATATTTTTTTCTGGTTTATAATTTCTGTAAAAATAAAGTTAAGGAGCTCTGGTAATACAAAGGATTAAGTTTTATGCTGCCAACTGCAAGGTCAGTGGTTCAAACCCACCAACTGTTCTGCAGTAGAAAGATGAGGCAATTTGATATATTTGCTCTTACACATTTTAAAGAGGTCTTATGTAGTAGATTTGATTTCTTGTCTCAATCTCTATATTCCAGAGCCCTATTGTTCCAAGGTTGTGCATACATCATTATTTGCTTCTGTCCCACTTCAGCTTCACATTCATCCTATGATATTTCATTTCATTGCAATGATTAAAATCCCCTCCGTGCATCATCAAATAACCAAAGGATACAACCCACAGGCCTGCCCCCACCCCCAGCTGTCAGCAAACAGCTCCTCTCCCTCATTGAGTCCCGTGTCCCCAGCCACTCCATCTGTCTTTGCCATCACAGTCCCCCCACGATTTTAGGTCTGGGCAGTTTCCAGTCCCCTACCCCCCCCCAAGGTATTCCAGTTAGTTATAGGCTGGATATGGGCCCACATGTTTTCTGTTGTGATGTTTCTGGCTGTCCCCTCCCCTCCTTAAGTGTCTATTTCACATAGGCAAGGGAGACCAAGATTCAAAAGACAGCCAAGCATCCTAACAGTATTCCCCTCTTTTCCTCCTTTCAAGCCATGCCCCAGTTCCTATATCCTGAAGTCCTGTTATTCCAGGGTTGTGCATACCTCATCATTTAGCTCTGTCCCATCTAGCCAATGTAAACCTGCCCAACCGTTCTCCCATGCGCCTTGTTCTTCTTTTTCCCCACCCTCTTCTTGTGTATTGTCAGCCTTCCCCACAACCAATCCCAGGGTCTCCTGTGTCTATTCCCTACCCTGTAGTAAATGCTCTTTAAATGGCATTAATGTTGACAATGAGAATGATGATGATAAAGATTGATAGTGATGGTATCAACCTGTCCCCTGATAGGGAGTGTTTTTGTTCATGTTGTCCCTACTGACCTTTCATGTCCTGTGTATCCTTCCATAGTCATTTAAGGTCTTGTCCTCAAAAGATCATTTCCTTTTCTATTCCTCTAAGAAAGTGTGAGTTGCACCATCTTCTAAGCTCTAGTTGCTTGTTTTCTGTTACTGTACATTAACACTCACTCTATTTGATGATTCTTATTCATGTTTATGTGTCTGTCTCACTCATGGAGCCAGGCAGCTGTCGCTCACAAGGGCCTTTAGAAGACTTTGCTTCTAGTCTTGGCCAGCTACGTGGCTCTGGACAGTCAAGCTCCTCTCTAGCCCTTTCATTCCTATGTCAGTCATGTAAACATGTGGAAAGGGCACAACAGCTCTAAAAACACTTATTTTTCCAGTGTAAAACCATTTATACTGTTATTAAGGGATGGCGAGTCGCTTCTGACTCAATATGGTTTTCCAAGGAGTGGCTGGTGAGTTTGAAATGACGACCATGTGATTCAAACTGTCCTTGTGGTCCAGTGCTTTATCCATCTACAGCACCACATCAGGACTCCAAAAACCAAGCAAACAAACAAAACCATATATAAACATAATTATTGTGCGTCATTCGTCCACCCTCCATGTGAAAACAGGAGAAAAGTAAAGCTAAGAAAGAGAAAAAAAGAGAGAGATGAATTTCCTCCCCGTTTAATATTTTTTTCTGTTTCCCAATTGTATCATTTTATTATGAGCATCTACAAAAATCCACTTGGTACTGCAAGCCCCAGCTGTCAGGGGCAAAGGAGAGAGTCATGTGATCAGAGGAGTGGGCTGGCAGAAACTGTGGCCTGAAGTTTGTTCAGAGTCTAAAACAAAGCCATACATGTTGAGTGCAAAACTGTTAACAGCTCCAGCTGCCAAAACTGTCTGCCAGAGCCCACCTGAGTGGCAAGCAGAGGGTGGAGATAATTGTTCAGAGATCCTGGTAGGGAGCTGTAACACACTAGAATCGCAGTGTCTCACCCATAGAGTCCTGCTACATGGCTTCCGTGGTGAGTGAGTGCAGCGTGGGGGCCTTGAGAGACTGCCTGGCTGCTAGACTGTTTGCAAGGAAACAGGATGCAGAACATCTAAACCTACAAAAGTAGAAGCAGGTTGTACACGACACAGCATTGAGTGTGTGTGTGTCAGAGAATGACAACTCAACCTATTGTCCTAGGTAGTCCAGTGGTTCTCAAGCAGGGTCAATTTTACCTCCAGGGGACATTTCAAAACATCTGGAAACATCTTTGATTGCTACTGGCATCCAGAGGGTAGAGACCAGAGAGGCAGCCAGGCAACCTACAATGTGTAGAACAGGTGCCTACAACAAAGAATATCAGTCAAAGTTGAGAAAACCTGATGTAATCATGACCTTGAGGCCCTTCAGGTCAAGGTCTTGCCCTAGAGGTCACTGTAGAGTGTAGATGGGGCTAGAGTCCTATCTTTTTGCTCCAGGCTTACAATTTTCTCATTCTGTCATGGCAGCAAGTGTAGGTAGCCATGTTTGAGTCTCTTTGATACAATTATGGATTCATTCAGCAAGTAGAGATGAGAGTTTCATGGACAAAATCTGAATACATCTCTGTTAACATCTCTGTTAACTGAGAAAACCATTTTTGAAAAAAATGGATATTTTAGGGGTAAGAAGAAGGAATCATGTAATATTATCAGAACAATGTCCTATGAAATATGATGACAGACACTGGTACATCCATTCTGTAAACAAGTGTGTATCAATGATATCAGAGATTTTATTGAGTGTCTACTGTGTGCATAAGGAGCTGCTAACTGAAAGCTCAGCAGTTCAAGCCCATTAGTCACTTCCTGGAAGAAATATGAGATTTCTGCTTCTGTAAAGATATGAAGTCTCAGAAACCCTCTATAGGGTTGCTATGAGCCACAACTGACTTAACAGCACACAGCCACCACCAAGCACTGGATATGTGCCTCTGAAAACTATCTACTACAGATGTTACTTTACTTTCGATGTTAGAACGGTTGTTGTTAAGTGCTGTCTACTTGATTCTGACTCATAGTGAGCCTTTAAAGTTTTCTGAGGAGTGACTAGTGAGTCTGAACCTATAACCTTGTGGTTAGCAGTCCAATGCTTATACTACAGTGTAACACCAGGACTAAAGCTGTATCCCACCAGTTGGGAACAGCTATGCTATTTAACAGATAAGAACCTTGGAACTTGAAGATATTAAATAATTTTCCCATACTCATAAAGGGTTAGAGTCATGATTTTATTCCATTTATATCTCATTACAAAGTCTATACAATTTCTATTACATCCTTCCTCTGTGAAGTTAACATGTGCTGCTGCCCTCCAGAGATTCAAAATAAAGTGGGGAGTCAAATCCATGCATGAGCAAGTCTCATAAGTCTGTCGTAATTACTACAGTAAGTAAGGGCTGAAGTGCAGTGCAAAAATCGAGGTAGGAAAGATTGCTTTCATCAAAAAGACTTGAAAGTACCCCACAGAAGAAGTGACACTTGAGCAGGGTCTTAAACTGCATGTAAGGTTTTAATAGACTGAAAGGAAAGATAAATTCCTGGCAGTACAGGTAACATCAGGCCTTGGGGATGGGAGAAGGCAAAAAAATGTTTGAAGAATGACAGACAGAATGCAAGTTAAGAGCAGAACACAGAACGACAAGGTGCCAGTGGGAACAAGGTTGGTGAGGCATTGGATTACCAGCCTCTCTTTCTCTCCTGTTCATCAAGCTGTTGTTGTTATTGTTAAATGCCATCAAATCGATCCCGACTCATAGCGACATTGTATAGGGTTTCTGAGGAACAACTGATGAGTTTGAGCCTTGCGGTTAGCAGTCCAATGCTGATCCTACAGCACCTCACCGGGACACTTTATCAGGCCAGAATGAATGGTGCAGTTCATCTCCATGCTATCCATGAACAGCAAATCATTGTAGATGTTCAATAAATCTAATCTCTTATCCATTGAAACACTGAGCAGCTATTATGTGCATACTACTAGGAGATAGAAATTTCTCAGTGAAGAGTGCACTCCAGGCTCTTGGGACCCTTCTTTCCTAGTGTGTGGGGATGTTGTTGTTGTTGTTAACTGGCGTCAAGTAGGTTCCGACCCATAGCGACCCTGTACATGTCATGATCTGCAGTTCTCTAAAGAAAACTAAAGCCAGTAAGGTAGGGTTGAGAGGGAGAACACTGCATTTGACACTGTTGTTGTTGTTAAGTACCGTGGAGTTGGTTCCAACTCATAGTGACCCTGCACAGGGTTTCCAAGGCTATAAATCTTTATGGGAGCAGAACGCCTCATCTTTCTCCCTCGGAACAGCTGGTAGTTTCGAACTGCCGACCTTGAGGTTAGCAGCCTGATTCGTAACCACTATGCTACCAGAGCTCCTTTGACATAGGGTAGTCTAAAAAAGCTTCTCTTTTGAGCAAAGACCAAAAAACAGTAAGGAGAGAATGGTGCTGATGTCTCAGGAAAGCAGAACTGTCAGTGAAAAGTGAGAGTCAACCTACGTTGGCTCAGTTCTGATTGTACCCTAGCTGTACAAATGGCTAACCCACTTGGCTGCTAAATGAAAATTTGGAGGTTCACTCCACCCAGAGGTCACTGGGAAGGAAGGTTTGGTGATCTGTTTCCAAACAAACAAAGACTGAAAATGCTAAGAGCACATGGGGTCACCATGAGTCAATCCAACAGAAATTGGTAAAGGAGAAGTCAGGATGTATTCTAGTTAGTGTCTCACTTAAGTTTGGTGGGGGTGGTGGGGGTGGTGTGCCGTGGAGTCAGTTCCAACTCAACAGTGACATTGCATAGGGTTTCCAAGGCCATAAATCTTTATGGGAGCAGAAAGCCTCATCTTTCTCCCGTAGAACGACTAGTAGTTTTAAACTGCTGACCTTGAGGTTAGCAGCCCGACTGGTAACCACTACGCTATCAGAGCTATTAGTTGCCATAAAAGCCAGCTTTAAGAGAGACTCATGTATTTACTGAGCTTTTACTATGTTACAGGAAGTGAACTAGTTGCTTTACACATATGATTTCATGGGGATACCCGAAGAGGGAAAAGTTATGGTCCTGATTTTATAGATGGAAGAAGGGAGCTGAGGTTCCGAGAGGCTAAGTGGCTGACCCAATACCACAAAGCTAGCAAATAGCAAGCTAGAACAGGAGGCTGTACTGTCCACGTAGAAAGCCGTTGGCCACATGTGGCTATTAATCATTTGACATGTGGAGAGCCCAAGTCAAGATGTGCTGTGAGTTAGAAACACCACCAGATTTCAGACTTAGCTGAATAATAGAATGTAATTTTATGCAATTTTATATTGATTAAATGTTGAACTATTACTATTTTGGATATAATGAGCGAAATAAGATCCATTATTACAGTTGATTTCACCTGTTTCTTTTTAATTATTTTAATGTGGCTGTTGGAAACTTTAAAATTATACACATGGCATGCATTCTATTTCTACTGAGCAACGCTGGGCTGGGATTCCCCCTTTCCTACAGTATGGTACTGCCCGAGAAGGCATTTATTCATCTCCACTGGTATCACCAGTTGGGAACCCAGGTCACTCTTTCTTGTAAGTCCTTTGTTGCCCTAACGTCCAGCTATCTCCTCCCTTCAAAACCAATAAAGAATAAACAAAATCAGTAATGAGAATAAACAAATTATGGACATATTGCAAAGAAAAGAAAAAACAACCCATACTAAAAAATCCTAAAGACTCACCAAACCCCTAGCCTTTTGAGTTAACTCGGCCTCATGGTGAACCCATTGTGTCAGAGTAGAACTGTGCTACATGAAGTGTTCAATGATCTTTGGGGTATTAACCTCCAGGCCTTTTTATGAGGCATCTCTGGGTATACCTAACCTTTAAGTTAGCAGCTGATCCACACAGGGAGTTCATCGTAGAGACAGAATTTCAGAAATCTTATCTTTCTAAAAGACTCATACAGGGAGGGAATTTCCTGTCACTGGGTTTTAGAGTCTATGAAAGAAAGGCTGGTTCTATTCCGGGCACTGTCCTTGACCGCCAGTGACCATGGGTGAGTCACAAGGCTGATGCTGCATGGTGCCCTGGTTGATATAAAGCCGCTGCTTACAGGAGCTTAGCATGAAGTGTGCGAAGGCCCTCCACTTAACTGTGCTATATATAAGCCTACAGTGTTATTAAGGAAATTGGGTTCATTCCACACAGAGTGCATTCCCTAATTGTTGCCATTATAAATTATTTACATCCAAGGTGGACACTCTGGAGAAGCTGATGAGAAAGGAAGATCTTTTCCTCCGGAGTTCTCTGTATGGATTACCAGGCCATGGCCCACAGCCTGGGAAAGAGGATGAAGGTACCTACCCCCAACAGCATCCCAGAGGAATAGGGCTGAGCTGATGGCTGAATCTGAGAAGGTGACCACACACACTGCCTGTCTGCCTACTCAACCCAGGTCACCTGGCTGATCTCAGCCAGGCCTCAGATTCCATACCTGTAACTCCAGCTCAGACTTCATAACTGACCTACAGATATACACAGTTGGATGCCTTTGGGCATGATAATTTACCATCCTGTGTTTTAGTTTCCTCATTTATAAAGGGAGGTCAAAACGGGAGGATGAACACTTCTTTGGGTTTGGATATGAATCAAATAGGATTTTTGAATTAAGCAATTTTAGCGTAGTTTCAGCTGAAGCTCAACACAACAGGCACTTATTCTAAAGAAAGGTGCATGGACAATATTCAGGGCTTAGGAAAAGGACATCCAAAGGAACCTTTTTGTGATTCTGAACCTGTCACCCATCAACACCAGGAAATGTCAACTTTTGGGATTATAAATGGAATTGGCTGAAACACAGGAGTGTGCTGTGAGTCCTCTATCCACTCTCAAAATTCTTGGTTGGGGGAAAGTTGGGGATAGAACTCTCTCACCACAAGTCCAGGAATGAAGCTTCAAGAGGGTCACTTAAATAGCATGATAAATACCCCTTGGAGCTTGGGGGAAAATGGTAGACTGGTAACATTTTTGACTCAGACCCAGGAAATCTCAAAAAAGAATTCAAAAGGAAGACGTCTACAGAGAACCAAGTTGAACTGGGGCCGCCCTATGGGAAGTAACGGTCTAACAACTCAAGGCTAAATGGGATGAGTTCCCCATGGACCCAAGGTGGACCAGCGTAAGAGAATCAGGCAGGGTTTCCCCTAGATCCTGACCTGGAGGGAAAAGTGGAACCTGACACCACACTGACATTCACCAAGGGTCAAAAGAATGAGGAGCAGACAAACAGATGATAAGATATATTTTCACAACATTCATGGAGTGACAAGCAAGAGATCCCAGATATAAAGGGGAGCCCAGAGACACCTCCAAAAATGCAACAACAGAATGCTAATACTAAATGTCTGCTAAGCTCAGAGAGCACTGATGTTGGACTATGAAATAAATCCTGGTCAAGGACGACTTTTGCTATTTCCTTACTTCTCATCCTGGAGGTGTCAGAGATCAAGGTGAGCAAAATGGAAGAGATACAGTAAAACCGTAAGTCAGGGAAAAATAGGAGACTCTGCAAAAACAACAAAAAATGAAACATTTACTTTAAATACACTGCGCTTCATTTGTTGTACATGAAGGGAAGTCCAAAACTATTGCTACTAAGACTCCAGTTCATACACGTACGGGTTTATTCCAAACAAAATGTGTTTAAATGCCTGTCTGCCATCAGTGATGCCTGCAGACAAGTTTTCTCTATAATTCACTTGTTTTAGTCTTGTTTGTGTGCCTTGAAAAAATATCCAATCACAACAATGGCTTCTGAGAAGATTTACTGGGCCAGTTCCATTCAAGGCAAAGTGGTAAGCTCAGAAGGTTTTGGTGATTATCTGTTGGAATTCCAAAGTGGTAATATTGGTAGATTTTTTTCAAAGGATACAGAGGCTTACTGGGAAGAAGTTTTAAGAAAATTGAAAACTGTACTGATAAGAAAAAGGCCATGAGAATTACACTGGGGAACTTTACAACACAGCAGTGCATCTGCTCATTATTCACAGGTAGCAAGGCATGTCCTATGAGAATTGTATTGGGAAGCCTTACCCCATCTACCCTACAAGCCTTATCTTACCCCTTCAGGCTGATTATTGGTTCAAAACTCAAAGAACTTTAAAAGAAACGATATAGTCCCTTGAGGATGTTAAAACTGCAGTTTTGATGTGGTAAAAATCAAAGAGGGCATAATTCTTAGGGAAAGGGTTTAAGATATGGCAACACTGTTTCCGGAAATGTATAGACCTAGAGGGAGGATATATCAAGAGACAATAGCTTTGTATTTTGAAAAACAAAGGACTTTAATGATTTTGTAGGAATACTTAGTGACTTACCCTTGTATACTGGATTGGACATATAAATTATTGAATGGAGATGGGGTGCAGAAGTGATCTGAAAAATTTCCTCACAAACTAAGCAACAAAAAATTATGGGTCTTGCCTTAACTTGCATCCAAATGTTGGAGAGAATCAGACCTAAGAGTAACTTTAAACAGTGAGACATTAAGAATCAAGTGGGTTTCTGATCTTATCCCATGAATCCTATTTCGTTAAAGCAAAGTTTTCATGTATTAACTCAGTACTTAATTCAGTGCAAGAATCCAGTTAAGTGTGTAGTCTTCAAAGTAAAATGTACTAATCATGATGCAGAAGGCAGGTAAAAATATTACAATTTCTGGAGTCTTGTTGTGGTGCTGTAGGTCAATGTGTTGGACTGCAAGGTCGGTTTGAACCACAAGGTCAGTGGTTCAAGCTCACCAACTGCTCCTTGGAAACCCTATACAGGATACAGGGTCACTATGAGCTAGAACTGACTTGATGGCACTCAACAACAACAACAACAATGTATTTACCACATTCAGGCTGTCACAAGTCACCTGTAGTACTATAGTGAAGTTTCAGAGCCCTGTGGCAGGGAATGGCTGGATTCTCTCGTTCCTTCACTTGTAGTAAGCTGTGATACCATGGACTAGTGATGTTGATTGCAGGATTATATTAATTGATTTCAACTAAACTTGCTGTTGCTGTTAGGTGCCCTAGAGTCAATTCCAACTCATAACAAACCTGTATAGGGATTCCAAGGAGCAGCTAGTGGGTTTGAACCACTAAACTTGCAGTTCTTATTCTACAGCACCACAACAGGACTCTTTAGCTAAACTACCTCTCACAAGATAGGCAAAGGACTGACTATGATAACTGCAAAGAAACAATCAATAATAATGATAATAATACAGGCTAAAGTGAACAAAAGGAGTTCTGGTAGCGTAGTGTTTACGAATTGGGCTGCGAACCGCAAGGTCAGCAGTTTGAAACTACCAGCCGTTCCATGGAAGGAAGATGAGGCTTTCTGCTCCGGTAAAGATTTACAGCCTCAGAAACCCTGTCCAGGGTCACTATGAGTCGGTTCCAACTCCACGGCACACCACCACCACCACCAATGTGAACAAGAAAATGGCCAAACACTGACCACATTACAAATGTCAAATTCAAACAAGGATCTAATGAAATTAATTTGTTAAGAATTGGCCAGAGCAGTTCAAGATTCTCAAGAAGACTAAAATAGAATTTACGAATACTATTACTAATGCTGACTCTTGCTCTAAGTCAATACTGAAACAATGGACAAATGTGCTGTTAGCGTATAAAAGTAGTAACAATATGAATAATCGATATACACATATTCAGAACTTTATATAGTAAAAATTTTCACTGATATTTGTGGATTATAAAAGTAAGTTTACAAACCACTGGAATGAACAATTAATAATTTTCATTTTTTGTGTTATAACGTATTTCCAACCGGTTACGAATCGGGCTGTGAACCAAAAGGTCAGCAGTTCGAAACTACCAGCGGTTCCGCGGGAGAAAGATGAGGCGTTCTGCTCCCGTAAAGATTTTCAGCCTTGGAAACCTTGTACAGGGTCGCTATGAGTCAGAACCGACTCCACGGCACTTAACAACAACAACAACAACAACAACCACAAACAACATCAGCCTTAGAAAATCCAAACTAACCTTATCATTGCCCTCATTACCCTCTCATATTTCCCTTTCTTCTAAAACTCCAAATGAATCCCATAGTCTCCCAAGTTATGTGCATGAGAAGCCCTGGATGGTTCCTTACCTCCTTCTCTTCCACCTCAGTCAATCATTGTTGTCCCACCCCCAACTAATCTTCATGTCCTTTCTCTTCATTTTGTTATCACAGGAAAATCGTATCCTTTTCAAACTTTATCTTTCTCCTATATTCTCTGTTGTTGTTGTTGAGTGCCATTGAATCAGTTTGACCCACAGCGACCCTGTATAGGGTTTCCGAGGATGAGCTGGTGGGTTTGAACCATCAAACTTGCAGTTCAAACTGATCTTGAGGTCCAACGCATTATCCTGCAATGCCATACCAACGTGGGAATAATCCTGCACTTCTCCTCCCTTTACCATAGACGTATCCCTTATCTCAACCCCATCCTCTCTTGCCATCTGCAACTCAGAAGCTGTCTATCACTCATATGAACTATCAAAACCATCTTCCTACTAGTCACCCTGCTTCATTTGTCTCCAAGTCCTCCAACCTAAGCACCACTCCAGTGGTTCAAAGTGATCTCTCTAAATAAAGTGACAAATCTCCTAATTAGTCCCTATCAGTTCTTGGTGATTACCTTAGTCCTGCATCCAGTAATGTCTATGAGCTGGATCCTTTGTACATGTCCCTTTCTTCCTTTCATCTCCCCACATCCCACCCTCAATTCACCCTGTTGTCTAGAGTCTATCTCCTGTTGCAGGACATAGTATCAACTTCTATGCCTCAGGGCTTCTCCTGATGCTGTTTCCTCTTCTTATAGTGACTGTGCCCATTTTTGAACTTTAGAGTATGCTATTCATGTTTCGCATTATATTTTAAATGCATTAAAGGGATGGCTGATACTGTGCCAGAGTCGCATAGTCCCGGACATTCAATCTGCATCGTGCGATAGATTTTTTTTTCTCTTTCCATTTTATAGATGACAAAACTGAAGCTCTCTTTAAAATCTGGTTATTTGTACAATGCCACAGTATTTAAAAATGGCAGAGTTTAATGTCAACAAAAGCCAATTCTAAGTAAGTTGTATGCCTCAGTGCTTTAAACACTATACTAAGAACCTATCTCATCCCTGGTTGTAGTTGCCTTGTTTTGACAGTCTCAGACAACTATAAAGATGTTAATGATGAAATAAGCTGATGAATCAACTTTCAACTTAAAGTGAGAAACATCTGGAAATACTGAATCTACAGAAAACTATCTTCCAGAAGCCTGAAAGAAAACTGAAATAGGTAGAATACTTTTTTCGTGAATTTTTGAGATCCCAAATAGTATTTTTAAAATTAAAAACATAGGCCAAAGTAATGTACACTGACATTTTCTATACAGATATTTCATTTGGAGCCACAGTTAGGAATGTGAAAAGCAAAACTTAAACTTGTGAAAACTTCCTTTTGCGCTTTCCCCCAAATCATCAGTCATCTCTGCAGAAGATCTCTCAAAAAGGGAAGTGAAATTGATATCTTGGAGTATCCCTTTTGTGCCAGTTTGATAAAATTTTTGTCCAGGCTGCAAAATGAACAGTACTAAATCATTCCTAACTTTCCAAATTGAATACACTTTCTCAATTTGTGATTGCCAACCCAGGAACACCCAGCATTTGCTGAGGACTCTGGGAATGTTTCCCGGAGATAACATTAGGATGAACCACAGAGGATGAGGAGGCATTTGTATAGTGAAGAAAAGCAGCCATGGTATTTCAGTCCAGAAAAGTAGACTGTGACAAGAAATAAAGGAGAATGGTGTGAGAATAGGATCTATAAGTTTCTCCAAGTTTTTGCAGTGGGAATTCTGAGGCGGGAAATGGCAGGAGATGAAGCCCCCAAGCTAAACCCATTACACAATATTTTATAATCATATCTTTATACATGACTGGGTATTTAGTATAAAAGAATTACTTTCCCCTGTTCCTCATGTTCCCCAAGATCTAGAACTTCTCATGGGCTAAACACACACACACTACTTGCCATCAAGATGACTCTGAGTCACAATTAAGTGTTCTGGAATAGCCAGTCTTTACAACGTTATCCATAGCTTGTCATGATCCACAGAGCCGAAAATCTTTGCTAAGTCAATAAAGCACAGGTAAACATCTTTCTGGAATTCTCTGCTTTCAGCCAAGATTCATCTCATGTCAGCAATGATACCCCTTATTTCATGCCCTCGTCTGAACCCAGCTTGAACCTCTGACAGTTCCCAATGACTGTATTGTTACAGTTGTATTTGAATTATCTTCAGCAAAACTTTACTTGCATGTGATATTAGTGATATTGTCTGATCATTTTCGGAGTAAACCACATAACTGCCTAATTAAAAATGGCAATATCAGTTCACTATTTTTGTTGTTAAGTGCCGTAGTGTGGGTTCTGACCCATAGCAATCCTGTATAGAGTTTCCAAAGAATGGCTGGTATGCTTGAACCACTGACTTTGTGGTTCAAATGACTTTGCAGTCCAACGCATTAGCCCACCGCACTACACCAGGACTCCACTAATGTCTAAGAGATCCATGTTTATGTGTTCCATTTCACTTTTGACAACATTTGATTTTCCTAGATTCATACTTTGTACATTCTACATTCTGATTATTAACCAATATTTGCAGCTATTTCTTGTCATTTTGAATTGTTATCAGCAATGGAAGGTCCTGAAAGCTTTATTCCATTTACATCATCACAATCAACTCTGCTTTGAAGAGGCAGCTCCTCCCCTGTCATATTTTGAGTATCTAGTGGGTCATAGTCCAGCACTTATTCTAGAGTCACTGGGCCTACCCTGCTGGTGCCTGTTGTTGCTGTTAAGTGTCACTGTGCCTACCCTTGTGGTGACTATTATTGCTGTAAAGTGTCATAGAGTAGTCTCCGATTCATAGCAATACTGTACAAGGTTTCCAAGGAAATGCTGATGGATTTGAAACATGGACCTTGAGGTTAGTAGTCCAGTGCTTATCCTACAGTGCTACACTAGGACCTCTGAGTGGTGATTTTGTTGCTAATGCTGTGAAGTGCTGTCTAGTTGGTTTCAACTCATAGTTACTCTGTACAGAGTTTCCGAGGAGTGGCAGGTGACTTTGAACTGCCACCCTTGTGGCTCAAACTGACCTTGAGGTGCAATGCTCATCCTATAGTGCCATGTTACTGTTGTTGTTGTTGTTAAGTGCCATCAAGTCAGTTCTAACTCAGCAACCCTGTATAGGGTTTCTGAGGAGCAGTTGGTAGGGTTGAATTGCTGGTCTTGTGGTTCACATTTCATTGCTGATCCTACAGCACCACACCAGGAGTACCATGGTTGGGGTGGGGGTTGTGTGACAAAGAGTCGATTCCAACTCATAGTAAGGCTATAAATCTTTATGAGAGTGAAAGCCTCATCTGCCTCCCGTGGAGTGGCTGGTAGATTTGAACTGCTGATCTTGAAGTTAGCAGCCCAGAGCTCATAATCCACTATGCTACCATGGCTCCTTAGGAGTCCCATTGTTGTTGTTGTTAAATGCGCTGAAGTTGGTTCTGACTCATAGTGATCCTGGTAAGACATAGCGACTCAAGCATCTGGTGAGAGCTTGAACCTCAGACCTTGTGGTTCAAACCTACTTTGCAGTCCAGTGCATTAACCCACAGCACCACCTTTTTAAATGGATGAGAGAAAAAAGCAACACATGTGAGAAAGAAAAATGGAAATCACATACTGAAAAATGCTCACATTTAAGCAGAATGAAGGGGAAGAAAATCCCATGAAAGTAGATAGAGAGGAAATTATAAGAAGGGGAGAAGGAGAATTCTGAGACAACAATATCAACAAAGCCAGAGGGGGCAGGGATGTTTTAGAAGAGAAGAGCCTCAAGTTTAAAAAAGCTGCAGAGTAATCCAACAAGATAAGGACTCAAATGTCTATAGGACTGAAGAATACAGAGGTGGTTGGCAGTTTTCAATGGCTTGATGGGAACTGAAGATTCATTGAAAGAGATTAAGGCATGAATGGGATATGACTGAATGGAGAAACATGGTGCAGAGTACTTGGCTAACAAGGAAAGATCAAAAGAGCAGTACCCAATGCCTCTCCTTTCTCTCCACCAGAGAGGGAAATAAATAGTCAAAGAAGGATTTGTTTCTTCATTGAAAGACTTGGGTATATTTATAGACTCAGCATACAGGCCTAGAAGAAAAGAAGAAAATAAAAATATGGGAGAAATAGGATATTAGTATTTGTTGAAAGAACAGCATAAATCTATCTGCAAACCACATACTGTAAAGCAATGGATTGAATTTTATCAGAGACCCAAACAAAGTGCTGTTAAAGCAAAAAAAGAAAAAGCAACTTAAGCAGTTGTTGTTAAGTGCCATCAGGTTGGTTCTGACTCATAGCGACACTGTATAGGGTTTCCAAGGCTTTAACTCTTACAGGAGCAGAACGCCTCATCTTTCTCCCACAGAGCGACTGATGGTCTCAAACTGCTAATCTTGTGGTTCACAGTCTAGTCCTAACTTAACCAGAGTCAGTTCAAAAGGACTTCTCAGGGGAGGGGAGGATTTAGTTGGGATCTAATGGTATTTCCTAGCTGGAAAGAAGGCATTCTAGGTAGTGGAACTAGTGTGCAAAAATATGAGAAATCATGAGTGCCCACCTACTATATGCAAAGTAGATGTTGTGTGGGATAAACAGATGTGTAAGACAAGCTCCTGGTGTGGTGCTGCGGGTTAATACACTGGATTGCAAGGTTGGTTTTAACTACAAGGTCAGTGGTTCCAGCTCATCAGCCACTCTTCGGAAACCCTATACAGGGTGGCTATGGGTCAGAATCAACTCGAGGGCACTTAACAATGACAACAAGACAAGCTCACCAATCCCATGGAAGCATACCAAATAGCTTAGGGCAGAAAGAGATGCCAGGTATTGGGAACTGGCACTACACAAGTGCTCTAAATATAATTGTTCAATAAATGAATAAAATGTACTGGTGAGTTAATGGCTCTGAATTCTTCCCCATGGCTAATCTATTCTAAATGTTCTGTTGAGCAAATAAATAAAACACTTAAATTCCCATCTAAACCTAAATTCCAGCATTTACTCATCAGAATCTGTGACCTTTAGCTTGCTGTTTCCAGCAGGTCACTGATGAAATCATCTGAAAGGTTTCTGGCAGCTTCCTTTGGATAGAAGCTCCTTAGACTGCTAGTTCTCACACAATGAATGGCCTTATCCCTTTACTGAGTGCTTTTTAAAGGGATTCACTAAAAAGACTGCTCTGGCTTCTGTTTTCCCATGATAATCATGGAATCCCAAGGAGATGGCAGGGGACATACCTGAGTGCTTAAAGGAGCTGTTGGTGTGCCTGGTTGGCAATCAAAAATTCAAACAGGTGGTCAGTTTGGAAACTGAGCACTCCTCATTCATACTCTCTCAAGACACTCCCTCGTGCTATCCTTGCATTCCAGCAAATTTTATGTTGCAAAGAGGTTAGGTAGTTATGGAATCTCAGAACCACTTTTGACATACAAGGGGCAGTGATTTATACCTCTCATTTCACAGATGTGGAAATTAAGCAGTAAATTTAATTTTTTTAATTAAGCATGAATATTTCATTTTGATTCTCATAACAAATTTCTGATAAGAGTCTGGTTAGTTTTTCTTATTTAGTGGGTGAAGAAATGGAGACCAGAAAGATTCAGGAAATTTAGCCATAGTCTTAGCTGGTGTAAGGCAGTCCCAGAATTCATATACGTGTAGTCTGGTTCCAGAACCTGCACCTTAAACCATTAGACAATAATACCTTGACCATGTTCTACTAAGATGAGGAATACAATAGGACCTAAATTCTTGCAGCAGGACATCCATTCTTGAACTTTTTATCCACACTGCATACTGACAAAAACAAAACAAAACAACCCCACACATCTATTTTCAATAGAGAAACATAACCAAGCTTTACCAGGGAGGGAAGGGAGCATCAGAGAGGTGCCGTTTTTTCCTACCGTTTTCTATGAGTCTCAGGATCTGAAGAGACAATGGGGGCATTTCCCATATTCATTCTGTACCTTTAGCTATCCTACTGCAATTTTATCCCATGTTCAAACTGGTCCTTCCCTCCAGGACAGAGTCCAAATTCCATAGCTTGGTATTCTACTCACTTACTTTTACCATACACACTTTCCAGACTCTCCTTACCACACATCACTATTCCTACAACCTTTGTTCTAGCATACCAAAACATCTTACAGTTACTTTGATTTTTTCTTTTTCTTTTTTTGTGTGCAAACTCTCTGAAATGTTTCCATATTGCTAGGTAAAGAACAAATTCTCATCCTTCCTGGACAAATGTACCTCCAGCTTCACCTCCCAGAGGTTTTCCTGATCGCCCTTGGAATTAATGAACACTTTGGAACACTGCTGAACCTTTTCTGACCCTCTCTTTTTTTTCTATCTTATTGTATGGTGGATGTTTCTGTTCCTGTCACTGGATGATGTATATACCAAGATAAGAACCTAAGTTTATTCTATACCCTACTTAACAGGAAGCCAGGTACACAGTAATTGTGTTGAACCTGCTCTTTTTGACTCTCAAATGTCCATTAATCTTACTTAACAGTCTTCAATTTTTTTTGTTTAGAATTCTACCTCTTCCCTACTTTCAGTCCTTGCAGTATAAGGTATAGATTCAGGTGTCGGTCCATGATTCAATTTGAACCTATGGATCTACAATCAATACACATGGAAGCAGCAATTAAGAAATCAAACGGCATATTACATTTGGCAATCTGCTGCAGAAGACCTCTTTAAATGGTTAAGCAAAACAAAGATGTCACTTTGAAGATTCAGGTGTACCTGACACAAAATATGGTCTTTTCAATTGCTTCATACACATGCAAAAGTTGGGCAACAAATAAGAAGGAAAACTAAAGAGGAACTGACGCATTTGATTCTGGTGTTGGCAAAGAACATTGAGGAATCCATGAATTGCCAGAAGAACAAACAAATTTGTGTTGGAAGAAATACAGCCAGAATGTTCCTTATAAGTAAGGAGGGCAAGACTGCATCTCATGCACTTTGGACATAGCATCAGGAGGCAGCAGTCACTGGATAAGGACATCATAATTGATAAAATAGAGGGGCAATAAAAAGCAGAAAGACACTGTAGGAGGTAAACTGACATAATGACTGTAAAAATGAGTTCAGACATAGCAGCAATGGTGAGCATGGTGCAAGACCTAGTAGGGTTTCATTCTGTTGTACATATAGGGTTGCTATGAGCAGAAATCTACTCAATGGCACCTAACAACAACCACTGCAATAAGGTAAGGCCTCTATGACTGAGACAGGCTTTGCTGTCTAAGAGACTGGAAGGCTGCAGCCATCTGATATAAAGACAAGATCATGAGCTACTCTATACAAGAGGACACCCAAGAAATACAGAAAAGCAGCCTAAACCATCTTGGTATGGCGCTGTAGGATAAACACTGGACTGTGAACCACAAGGTTGGCAGTTCAAACCCACCAGCTGCTCCTCAGAAACCCTGTTCAGGGTTACTATGAGTCAGAACTGACTTGACAACACCTAACTACAACAAATGTGAGTTTGGTTCTCTAGTACTGACAACACAGAAAGCCTTAACTGATAAAGCAACCCATACCTGCATTGTTGTTGTTAAGTGCCATCGAGTCGGTTCCGACCCATAGAGACCCTGTACAGGGTTTCCGAGGGTGTAAATCTTTACGGGAGTAGAAAGCCTCATCTTTCTCCCGCGTCATAAATCTTATGAAATGTGTTTCTGTCTACTGTCACTTCACTGAACCTCCCCATGAGTCCTGGTGTGGCCATGTAGGGTAAGTATTAGATCGCAAGGTTGGCAGTTCAAACTCACCATTCACTCCTCAGAAACTCTATAAAGGGTCACTCTGAGTCAGAAACAACTCAATGGCACTTAACAACAACAAAATGGTTCTGTTTCTGGGGGTTTCTGCTGCCACGATGCTTCTTAGTAAATGTGTGTGTGGTCAAGTCTCTTCCACAATCACAAGTGTCACTTAAAAGTCTACTGTAAAGCTCCAAGGGGCACAGAGTGGCTCTGTGAACCACAAGATGGGTGGTGTGCGCCCCCCAGCCATCCCGCAGGAGAAAACTGAGGATTTCTGCCTTATAAAGATTTACAGCCTCAGAAACCCTATACAGGGTCTCAATGAGTCAGAACTGACTTAACAACATAAAGCTCTGTCCTACATTTCCAGCCCTATTAGCACAAGGGAGTCACGATTCCCTCCTCTTAGCACACTCACAGGTTTCATACAGACCACCTTGAACAAGCTCTCTAGGGATGCTAAACTAAGGTTCGGTAAATCACAACCTCTGTTGTTAAGTGCCATCAAGTTGATTCTGACTCATCGTGACCCAGTGTGACAGAGAAGAACTCCTCCATACAGTTACCTGATCTGTAATCCTTATAAGAGCAGATCACCATCTTTTCTCTTACGTAGTCACTGAATTTGATAAGTCACCCTTTTGGTGGTGGTGGTTGTTGTTAAATTCGGCTGAGTCAGTTCCAACTCACAGCTACTTTGTGTAGGGTTTCCAAGGAGCTTATGGAGGTTAGCAGTCCAGTGCTTAACCTATAGCGCCACACCAGTTAGGAAGAAATAATCTCCAGTAAGAGGACAATCTGCACATCTGCATTAACAAACACTCCCAGTGAAACGTTACGTACACTAAAGTGTGGGACCCACAATTGTCTAGGTTGGGAGAATGTGTCACTGAGATCATTATTTAACTCTAAGAAACACCCCACTAGTGTTGGAATTTCAAGTCATCACTATGCGCTAGGGCCAGGGTCCTTCCTCTAGCCCTTCAGACTCCAAATGAAAACCATTGCACCACTTGGTTCCTAAGGGCTCAAGCAGCCCTATCTGTGTAGTTTTGAGAAAGCAACATCACCTCTACAAGCAAGTGCTTCTATCTGTGTTGCAAGATCCTGGAACCCTGGGTTTAGTAACACTGGTTGTAGTTGTTCGTTTGCCACCAAGTCAGAACCGAATCATAGCAAAAGTATAGGGTTTCCAAGACTGTGAATCTTTACGGGAGCAGAAAGTGCCATCTTTCTCCCACAGAGTGATTGGTTGATTTGAACTACTGACCTTATGGTTAGCAGCCCATTTTTTTAATTCTCTACACTACCAGGGTTCATTTTAATAACACTAGTCACTATTTTTGAACACTTACTATACTAATGATGTTGTTGTTAAGTGCTGTCGAGTTGGTTCCAACACATAGCGACCCTGGATAGGGTTTCCAAGGAGCAGCTGGTGAGATTGAACTGCCAACCTTGTGGTTCAAACGGACTTTTCAGTCTAGCACTTTAACCCACAGAACCATGCCAAGACTTCATACTAATGACAAAGACAAAACACAGTTTCCTGAGTTCTTAGTGTGTGGTAGGAGCTGTGTTAAGAGCTTGACAAACATGACTCAGTTGGTCTGCACAAAAACGTAAGGAACTTGTGTGACAGTTACTTACAATAAATCAAATCAGCATCCCTCCTATATTTAGACCCTTGTTATTCAGGCTTTACCACTACTTCTACTGAAAAAGCAAAATGTCTGTCCTCAGGACTTCATAACTAGCTTTGATCATTAGAATGAGGCAAAAGAGATGGTGTGCCAGAGTCAAGACCTCTCTACCCCTCATGAGATCTTGTGAGTTTCTGCTTAACCTAAGGAGCTTCAGCTATTGTCACAAAATGGGGCATGCCTGTGGAAGCTCACGATTTCCGAAGAACGACATAAGCTGTGTGGAGAAGAGCTGCCCTACAAATACGCCTCAGCCAAGTCCATAACTGAGACCCCAGTTGAACTGCAGGGGCAAGAACAACCCAGCCTAGATCCATGACACCAGGCTAGATAAGCTGATCTTCAGGTAAATCAGAAGCACGGGTGTTTCAGCAATAAAAGCCAGTTGTTTGGAGCCATCAAATTGACTGAGGAGGACTGTGTGCCATGTTATGTAGCAATTTTGTAGCAAAAGGTGTTCGTTGCCATGGAATCAGTTCCTACTCATGGGGATCTCATGTACAACACAACCAAATACTGCTGAGTCCTGTGCCATGGTCACAATTGTTGGCCTGCTCCAGTCTACTGTTATAGCCACTGTGCATTTGGAGAGCCTTCCAAGCTAGGTAGCTTATCTTCCAGTAAGACATCTGGCAATATTCTGTTATGAGCCATCGGGTTTTCATTTTTGGAAGTCGATTGACAGGCCTTTCTTCCTAGTCTTAGTCTGAAAGCTCCACTGAAACCTGTCCACCAAGGGTGACTCTGCTGGTATTTGAAGCACAGGAAGCACATAGCTTCCATCCTCACAGTCACACACAAGTCCTTACAGCATGACAAACTGACAGATGGGTAGTGGAACAAATACATGAAGTAATTTTATTATGCCCATTTAGTAGATACGGAAAGTGAAAATCAGTAGAGTTAGGTAACTTGTTCAAGGTCACATCATGGAAAGTAAGAAAGTTGAGAGTTGATCCTAGGTCTATGCAAAGCCAAGGTTCTTAACCACCATATTACATTATCAGCAAAAACCTCTCATTGCCATGCCAGGTATCTGCTTAGAACTAGAGTGGCCTGTGGGTCCCAAGCAGGCACTGTTTCTGAAATCATTTCCCATCTTCCATCAGAAATTCTGGAGTTAAGATTCCAGGATCTGCAATTTTAAGGAAATTCTAGATTTTTAATGCATTAGTGGGAGCGGTCACCCCATATAGGAGCTCTGGTAGCGTAGTGGTTACGAATCGGGCTGTGAACCATAAGGTCAGCGGTTCGAAACTACCAGCCGCTCCGTGGGAGAAAGATAAGGCTTTCTACTCCCGTAAAGATTTACACCCTCGGAAACCCTGTTACAGGGTCGCTATGGGTCGGAACCGACTCAATGGCACTTAACAACAACAACAGTCCTACAAGAAGGGACACTAAGTATTCTCTAAGGTCCCATCCTTCTCCTAGGCTATGAATGTACAGTCTAACCTAATCCATCTCTGCATAAGAAAAGAGGCTTGCAGGTTTTAAGCCAGAATAGAACAAGGTGTTTCACAGGGAGCTTGAGGAAAAGAGAAAAAAAATTGCATCTTTTGGATGAAAGGACCCTTAATCTTCAAAACACAAACTATTTTTTCTTTCCCATACCAAAGCCTTCAAACCAAGAAGTCGGCTGAGGCCTCAAGTCCGGGAAACAGCTTGTGTTTTGCAGATTAAGAGGGCCTTTGACCCAAGAATCCATTTTTGTGAAACTCCAAAGAAAATGCCTGGTCTATTTCTAGCTGATACACACCCTGACAGAGGCAGCTTTGAAGGCAGTCTGAGAAGACAGTGTCTCCCCTGCTGGGGGTGGGGGCTACCCACACAGTACGACTAATAGAAGAGCTCCTAAAAGAGACTCCTTTGCCCCAATATACTATATGTGCTTCCTGGCCAAGTTGCCCTAAATGATTGTTAAAGAATAAACACAACTTTGAAATGAAAATTCCTGCTCAAGGAAGAGCATTAATAATTCCATGCTGTAGGGTGGGCAAGTCTCTGACACTGTAGGACTGAGGAGCACATTGTCTCATCAGAGCTCTACAACAACACTGGATCCTCACAAGATGGGGAAACTGAGTCCTCACTCCAAAGATAAAGAAACTGAACTGCCAAGAGTTGAAACAGTGTGTCTAAGTAAAGTAACCCACACAAGCAATGCTTGTTCACGTCTCAGGCTTGCATGCCCCTTCTTAGATCTGATCCAGGGGAACCAGCAAGGCTGAGAGAAAGCTGAATCAGGGTTATTTGTGGATGCTAAGCTAGAGAGGGAGTCCTGGTGTGGTGCTGTGGATTAATGTGCCACATGGCAAAGCCATGTGAACTGCAAAGTTGGCGGTTCAAGCTCACCAGCTGCTCCTCGGAAACCCTATACAGGGTCGCTATGGGTCAGAACCAACTTGACAGCACTTAACAATAACAAGCAAGAGAAACAATGCCATGAGATTTAATAAAAGGTGGAGCAGCCTGATCAGGATGCCTTTATGTGTGTAGACCCATTTCTACCAACAATAAAATCAGAAGGGTTGACGTAAGCGTTTTCTTAAACTGTGATTCTATGCTGAATAAAGAGGAAACTCACACATTGGGAGAGAGCATGAACAAACCATCCTCAATCTTGGCGTGCCTCAGATTTGGGGAAATCATGCCAGACAAGAAGGACCGAGTCTGAGGAAGTGAATGGATTTGATTTGTCTTAGCTTTAGGAAAGCAAATATTACTGAGATGTTGGCTGACCGCCACTGACTTCTAAACAGAAAATGGCTTCCAGATATACTAGAGTTTCTCAGCAGGGTCTGTTAGAGTGAGTGATGGGGTTGCTGTGCACTGCCAGGGTGGGGAGAAAGATTATAATGTTCTCCTGCATGAGACCAACAGGGAGAGTCAGTCCAGGAGGAGGAGAGAAAAAAGAGAAGGCACCAGCTGGGCCTTCGCCAAAAGGCTCCCATAATTTACACAAAACCCAGAAGGGCATCTGCAAATGGTTAGCCTAAGACTGCTTTCGCCAAGTTTCATTGTTAGATGCAAAGAGAGTCAGTCCTTGGTGCAAAAAGCACTGGACTTCAATCCCAGCACGGTCTCTGATTCGTCGTATGTCTCTGAAGAAGAGTCATCCTATCCACAGGCCTCAGAAATGTAGAAAAAAACTGGGGAGGTTAGGACTCCTCCAATTAAGGCCTTCTATAGCATCATGTGCTCAAACAATGTGATTTTCACTTATTCAAGAGGCATTTTATTGGGCACCTTTCATGCTAGGAAATGAGGTAACTGATTTTCATAAACCTAAAATCCAGTTTCTCTAAGATTAGCAACTTCTGGGTGGGAATGGCTCCAAGAACATCTGATCTAGCCTCTACCTTTAGGAAGTGTGTAGCTGTTACCTGCAATGAAATCACCTCTGGACTCATAGCATCCCCACAGATACCAGAACAAAATGCTACCCAGCCTTGTGCCATCCCCATGACTGGACTGGGGTAGGATTGTTATAGATCAATAGGATTTTGATTGGCCAGATCCCTCTTCCTAATCCATGATAGTCTGGAAGCCCCACCAAACCCTGGCCAGCATCATAGCAACCAGCAAGCCTCCCCTGGCAGATGACTTGTGGCTGCACCTGAGGAGCACTGGCTAAGCCTTAAACCTGGGTCTCAGCCACAGTGAATGTGAGACGTCTCTCACTGAATCACCAATACCCTCTGAGGAAGGATAGACTCTTAATACCCCATGATTAGAAGTCGATCTTAGTCCATTATGATCCATAGAAAAAGAACTTTCCTAAAGACCCGCTAAGGGTCTCATACAGTCAGAGTGTCCTGGTAGGTTCCTCCTTAGTCTTTCTTGATGTTCTAACTTTTTTTTTTTAAGTTTTGATTGTGAATTGAGAGATAGTTTACATGGGAAAATATCGGTTTTCCATAAATCCTGTTGTATTTTGTTTTATTGCAATGATTACAATCCCCTTCGTGCATCATCACTCAACAGTATTTACTTCTATTCCCTCTGTTTGTTTTTGTTTTTTTGATGTACACAAAAACACTCAGGAATATATAATCATTGAAACAACCAAAGGGCACATCCTGCAAGCTGGCGTCCTGGCCACCAGCACACAGCCTTTCTCTTTCCATGAGTCTAGAGTCCTTAGCTGCTCTCTCTCCATGCCATCATCTCTGCCTCCATCTCTGGTGTCTCTGCTTCTCTGGATAGGGTCCCACATTCCACTTGTGCTCTTCTCCCTTGATGATCCTAGGGTCCTCTGTTCCTAGAATGTAAGATTAATTAACTAGTCCCCCCTTTTGTTACAAAACTTCTAACTTTAAAGTCGTGACAATCACAATTAGTAATGATAACAATTACTCACTATTGAATCACAAGAATCTTATCCCCAGTTCCTTTCACCAGACCCATCTAGACAAGATGAAAACTATTCAGAGGGGATTCTACCTTCCCCTGCACACTCTAAAACCAAACTCCCTCTTGAAAACTTGTAAGTCAGCCATTTCGTACCTTTATAGGCCCCCCATTTTAGGTAGCCAATGTCTAAGTTGCCCATCCCTATCAACCCTGTGTACAGAGGGGATAGGAATGATCCTTGATGTGTAGACAAAGGAGGTCATTCTTTCATAGGCTGATGCACAAGGATAAAAGTCTCCTGGCTTGCAGATGCAGTGTGTCTTAGTGGCATCACCATTACACATTTCAATTGTAGATTGAAAAGAAAAGTCATCAGAAATGTTAGGGTGCTGTTTCCTTTTAGTGTACTGTAATGTTTTAGATGGAATGAGCCTTCAAGAGAATTAAATTCAGCTGCTTCACTTTAAGAAACAACAAACCACGGCATGTCCAAGACCCCACAGATAGTTTAATAGCAAAAAAGATAAAGTCAAAAGCAAAGACGAAGTCTTCATGTCCCTCCTGCATGCTATTTTGACTACTCCAAGGAGCCTCTCTTAACTGTTACAGGCCTTGATTTTTTCTTTTTTTCTGGTGGGAGGGGAAGTGGGGGGAAAGGTTTTCATTTTTGGCCCTGCTCTGTTTTGTTTTAACTTAAGGACCATTTGTAAAAAGTCAACTTTCCAAAATCAGCTCCTCATTATTCTGAGTGCAATCATACTGTAAAGTGTGTGAAAGATAGAGAAACATCGGCCTTTGGGAAATACACCGGAGAGGAGCTAGAGAGGGTGGGAGTGGAATGAAGAGAGTGTGTGCCAGGGAGCAGAGGGAGCAGAAATGCTGCAGTCAAATGCAGAGATGAAAACAAAGCAATTGTATTGATTCAAAAAGGAGCTTGCTGAGGCTGAAGTCCCTGGCCAGTCTCTTCGCAGCCTGCTTTCTGCAGGTATACAAGGGTAAAAACACACATCCAAGCAGGTTCAGAATCACCTACTCTGAATGCAGGAGATGAAGTGTGGAGAATGGGTACCAGATGGGTAGGATGAGGAAGAAAATGGGAGAGGGAATATGAGCATGAAAGAGGATAGATCCCTCTTCTCAGATGGATATAATAAATATAAAACAAACTGGGGGAAAACTTCTAAGAGGACAGGTACATGATCCTATGGAAATCAGAGGTGCTCCAGCTTTCTTATTAAAGGGATGATTTTGGAGATAGAAGGAGAAGGGCCTAGCCATGTTTCTATCATGATGGCTGTATCACTAGGCAACCTGCATCTCCTTTTACGTGGACCACTGCAGCAGCCTCCCAAATATATCCTGGACTCAACCCTTTTCATTCTAAAGCCTTGCAGGAAACAGGTGCTCAGTAATGTCTAACGAGCAAATGAACATTCTCTATCATTGAGTTCATCATTCAATAATGATGAATTTTTAGGGCATCATCACTTCTTCAGGGAATGCAAATTTTAAAGCCTACAGAGGCCAGGCAGTTAGCTTGAGGAACTGAAGCAACCAGGGGCTCCATGAGTAATGGAGATGACTCACACATGTCTCAGTCTAGAAGGATGAACCATAGGAATATGTCCCAGTCTAAAAGGATGATCTATAGAAACAGGTCCCAGTCTAGAAGGCTGAACCATAGAAACAGGTCCCAGTCTAGAAGGATAATAGATTGTTTTTATGTAAGGATAACTCTCGGTCATGGAGTCACCTGATTTCTCAGGAGAAGCCAGAAAGAATTTTATTATTTTTATATGAAATCTATCCATTTTTAAACACTGACAAATGATCTCTTCTCTTCACCCCTGCCCTGTGAGATCCAAACAAAAGGTATCCTTGTGTAGATGAAGTACAATTGTTTGTGACCCCCAGTTTAGAAAATCAAGTCCAAACATCTTAGCTAAATATGTACCAGCCATGGGATTTTGTTGCCTTTTTAATTCTCAGTAGGAATTACTACTTTCATTTTACAGATGAGGAATCAAGTTTAGAGAGTTGAAGTGACTCACCCAGTCACTGAACTTACTAGTGAAAGAGAAAGGATTCAAAACCAAGACTGTCCCACACTATATCATAACAAATGTAACTTGCTCTGTAACATCCTCATTCAAGGTGAAATACAATATGGCCCCAGAGTTCTGGGTAGATTTTGGCTCCTTGATAAGCTATTCCAAAAAGTCCTATTCTGGTTAGGGTCTACCCACTAAACAATGTGGATTTGGTGTCTTGCCTAACTACTTCCACATTCATTCTCTCCCTAAGCTCCCCTGTGTTCCATAAAGAGTTGCCCTCCCAAACCACTATCTGGGAAACAACCGGAGCTTATATCCAGAGGACAGATGAGCTGTACTTCCTGTCCAGAGATGGCACCTAAAGTGATTTTACTTATTTATTTAGAATCCATGCCCCACTTACCCCCAAGATACATTTAAAGTGATATGAAGTTAAATAAGATATAAATCAGGACAATTAAAAATATAAATGGAACAAAGAATAGTTAAAATCAGTTAAAGAATAGATGTTACCAGGCACCTGGGATAAGCTAATTGATCTAGATTTAGTTCTGAGGTTTCTGGCAGCTGAAGTAAAGTGAAGTTAATTGGCCCCTAAGGGGCTAAAATCCATGAGTAGGGTCTCATTAGCATTATACTCCAACCACTGAGCAAAGAGAGGCAGATCTAAGCCATTACAGGAGCCCCATTCCAGGGTGCAGGGATGACTCCATGAACACACCCATATCTGAGAATTCTCTTTAACTGTTGGTTGTTGTTAGGTGCTGTCCAATGTCCAGGTATTGTCATTTGGTCTCACAAGACAGAGTAGAACTGCTGCATATGGTTTTCTTAGCTTGAATCATGCTAGAGTCTTGGTACAGTATTGTACAATAAGCACTAGGCTGCTAATTGCAAGGTCTACAGCTCAAACACATAAGTCACTCCCCAGAAACTTCTCTACACGGGTGCTATGAGTTGGAACAGGCACTTAACAACAATAACAAATCTTTATAAAATGAAATCACAAGGTCTTCCTCCTGCAGAGCCACTAGGTGGGTTTGAACCACTAACCTTTCAGTCAGCAACCAAACACTTAACCATTTGAGATATCAGAACTCCTTTCTGCTTCCCTAACCAAGGACAACGGTCAGAACACAATAACAAAAAGAAAACCCAGCACTTGAAAACAGTCAGACAATACTTGTATGGGCCTCGGAAGCTGCATTATTGATACTCTCCACATCTCACTGTCTGATGTGTAGAGTGAAACACCAACCCTTGCTCATTTCATTGAGTCGTTTGGAAAAGTGTTCAATGTCCACCCAATAGTAAGGGCAGAGTAAATGCATGATTCATATTAGCTCTTCCTACAAAAGAACCAACTGATCTGTGTTGGAAGAAGTGCAGCCAGAGTGCTCCTTGGAGGCCAGGATGGCCAAATTTCGTCTCTCACACTTTGAATATATTGTCAGGAGGGACCAGTCACTGGAGAAGGATATCATGTTTGGTAGGGTGGAGGGTCAGAGAGAAAGTGGAAGACCCCCAGGGAGATGGATTGGCCAAGTGGCAGCATCAATGGGCTCAAGCATGATAACAATTGTGAGGTTGGCCCAGGATTGGGCAGTGTTTCGCTCTGTTGTGCATAGGGTCACTATGAGTCAGTACCGACTCGATGGCACCTAACAATAACAACAGAACTGTTCAAGCGAAAACCCTCATTATTCCTAGTTTTAAAACTGACATCTGTCCTTCATACTATCTAGAGTACTTACCTAGAGACAACTCAGTCAGAATCCTGGGAAGGGGCATAGAATGGAGAACTAGTGGCGATCAGACGCAAAATGATAAAAGTATAAAAAGGTCAGGATGAGGGGATGTGGCTCTAAAAGTAAGTTCTCAGCACTGGGTATTCTATAAGCTCCAACTTTCTCTTTTCACCTTTTCCATCGTTCTGTGATGTAGTAAATGATATAAAGTCTCTTCTAGCCACAGTCTTCATAAACCCCCATAACATGCCTTTTTCCTGTTGGGTCTAAGTAAGAAAAGCTGGGGGAAGATGCTGTTTGATTATGATTGATTTGTGAGTGATTGTTGTTGTTGTTGTTGTCAGGTGCCATCAAGTCGGTACCGACTCATAGCGACCCCATGCACAGCAGAACGAAACAATGTCTGATCCTGGGCCAACTTCACTACCGCTACCACACTTGAGTCCATCAATGATGCCACCTGGCTGATCCATCTCGTTGGGGGTCTTCCTCTTTTTCTCTGACCCTCCACCTTACCCAGCATGACATCCTTCTCCAACAATTGTTTCCTCCGGACAATATGTCCAAAGTAGGAGAGACGAAGCTTAGCCATCCTGGCCTCCAAGGAGCACTCTGGCTGCACTTCTTCCAAAACAGATCTATTGGTTCTTTTGGCAGTCCATGGCACTTTCAGTATTCTCCTCCAACACCACAACTCAAAGGCATCAATTCTTCTGTGATCTTCCTTATTCACTGTCCAGCTTTCTCATCCATATGATGCTATTGAAAACACAATGGCCTGGGTCAGGCGTCCCTTAGTCCTCAAGCTGACATCTCTGCTCTGAGTGATTGTAAACAGGGCTAATTGTGATTGGTCAAATTTGCCATGCTAGTAGGTATGAAATGAGTCATCTCAGCAGCATAAGTAGGAGTCATACCACCATCAAAGAAGAAGACTCAGAAGTATAGCATGTCCTTTGGACCCCGAGATTCTTGCATTGGACCTCTTTAGCCTGGGACAGAAAGCTATAATACAAGAGGAGTGGCAGAGGAGTCCCAGTAACAGAACCAAGAGCCAGAGCCCAATACAGCGGTAGGCTTTTCAACCCACAAAGCAAGTAAAGCTTGTTTGCAGAGTGGGGGTGCCTGCAGGCATTTAATAGGGGGAGCTAGGTTTGCTGACCCACAGAGCTAGAGCTGAGTGCCTTTAGGCTGAGACTTATAGTGGAGTGGTGTGTCCTGTGGGCATTTATCAGCAGCCCTAAAAGGGCTTAATAACATTTTCAGAGCAGGGCAGAGGCCAGGCCAATGACCAAAGACCAGAGAGAGGCCTGCACGTGGGCACAGCAGAGAAGAGCCTGTTCTAACTGGAAGAACTATGCCCTGAATATTTCTGACCCTGAATGTAATGAATTATAACCTGTAAACTTCCTAGTCAGCCTCAAAACTTTGAGTATGGTCCCTGGGTTCTATGTGACCATTACAATGGATTATCAAACCCAGCTGAGTAGTGAGCATTATAGGAACATGGTTTGGTGTCAGTTTTTCCCCATCATTCAATCTAATCTATTCCTCTCAAACTGGATCTTGGGCTGTGTGGGAATCCTTATACAACTCTCACATCCAGAGAATGGAAGAGCTGGGCAGATTTAACAGATTCTCAGATATATTATTTCCTCTGGCTGTCTACACTGTCCTGAGGAACCCTAGTGGCTAAATGGTTAAGTGCTAGGCTGCTTACTGAAAGGTCAACAGTTCAAACCACCATCAGCTCTGTAAGAGAAAACAATGCATGAACTGCTCCTTTAAAGTTCACAGCCTTGGAAACCCTATGGGGCAGTTCTAATCTGTCCTACAGAATTCCTGTCAATTGGAATCAAATCAATGGCACACAGCCACAGCCACAACAATAACACGCTGGAGGAGACATGCTTTGAAGTGATTTTTTAAATAAAGTAACTATGTATTTTCATATAGTATAAAACATACTTCCTTTTCTCAATCCTAATTATGTCAAAGAAGACAACACATTTTGGTGCTATTATGAATTCAGTTTCTTTCTAACATTTAAAAATATTCCTTTTTAATATATGTAAAGATGTCAGCTTGAGGACTAAGGTGTGTCTGACCCAAGCCATGGTATTTTCAATAGCCTCATGTGCATGTGAAGCTGGACAGTGAATAAGAAAGACCATAGAAGAATTGATGTTTTTGAGTTATGATGTTGGAGGAGAATATTGAAAGTGTCACGGGCTGCCAAAAGAACCAATAGATCCGTTTTGGAAGACGAGCAGCCAGAGTGCTCCTTGGAGGCCAAGATGGCCAAACTTCGTCTCTCATATCGTCAGGAGGGACCAGTCACTGGAGAAGGATATCATATTTGGTAAGGTGGAGGGTCAGAGAAAAGGAGAAAGACCCCCAACGAGATGGATTGGCCAAGTGGTAGCATCAATGGACTCAAGCGTGGCAACAGTAGTGAGGTTGGCCAAGGATTGGGCAGTGTTTCATTCAGCTGTGCATAAGGTCGCTCTGGGTTGGTACCGACTCGATGGCACCTAACAACAATGTATGTAAAGCCGGCCACAAGACCAGACACTTTGTAAGGCAATATGAAGCTAGAATATCATCATGCTGTGTTTGTTTTCAATGTATTTATTTGTACTTGTTGTTGTGTGTCGAGAAGTTGATTCCTACTCCCTATAAGACAAAGTAGAATTGCCCCATAGTGGTTCTCATGCTGAAACTTTTGTGGCAGGAAATCACTAGATCTTTTCTCCTACAAAGTTGCTAGTGGGTTTGAATCACCAACCTTTCAGCTAGCAGTCAAGTGCTTAATTATTATACCACCAGGGCTTCTTTATTTATTCATACCAAAATCCAAAATCCCCATGGCTACCGAGTGAATTTCAACCCTAACCAGACTGCCTCATCTTTCTCCCAAGGAGCAATTAATGGAAT
This sequence comes from Chrysochloris asiatica, assembly GCF_000296735.1. Taxonomy (NCBI): domain Eukaryota; kingdom Metazoa; phylum Chordata; class Mammalia; order Afrosoricida; family Chrysochloridae; genus Chrysochloris; species Chrysochloris asiatica. The sequence continues at coordinate 4,810,974 of NW_006408599.1, read as the reverse complement.
GGAATGGTCAACCTTTTGTGTTAGCAGTCCAATGCTTAACACCCAGGAACATCAGGGCTTCTATAATTTCCAGCTATTTAGTGCAAATAAAACTTTAAAATATTTTTTGTAATAATGTATGTAAAGATGTCAGCTTGAGGACTAAGGTGCACTTGCACATATAAATATCTGCATTGAAGTAAGGCATGGGTTGATTTAAAGGAAAAAGTTAAGTAGTATAGTTGGAGCAAAAAAGCAGTGGAGATTGTTAAGGTGTTATGTGAAGGACTGACAGTTCAGAAACTGATCTAATCCAATTTCTTTGTATAATGGACAAGGAAACAGAGATGAAGGAAAGTGGTCTGTCCAAAGTCCAATGTAAGAGCTAGGACTGGGAAACATACCAACCTCAATTTGAACCCTAAATCTTAAATCTACCCAATTACTTTAGGACTAGCCTATTACCTACTGAAGCCTTCATTTACTTCTCCACAATATGGGAACCTCATATGCATCTGCTTCATGACTTAGTGCTAGATCCAAAGTTACTATACCCATCTCCTGGGAGACCTCTGGGAATAAGACCAGTAAGGCTCCCTGTGTGGCTGACAGGTGATTTGTGAGCAAAATTAACTTTGTTGGTGGCTGTGGCGGCCTGATATTTCATTCCCATTCCTAAGACAAAGTATTACTGCTGCACTGCCTCAAACTGCTCCTTCACCTGTGTAGGAAAATGCATGCTCAGTAACAAGCAAGCTATAGTCTAGAGTGGTTATGCTCACGATTCTTGCATGGAGATTTCCCCCAACTCAAATCCCAGGTTTGCCATTAATTAACTGTGCAACCCTGACAAGCTGCTTTATTTCTCTTGGCCTCAGTTTACATATCTAAAAAAAATAAGGAATATCATGCATTGGGCACTTCCTATGATTGAAGCGATTGGTTCACGTAAAACAGTCAGAAGAACACCTAGAAGATGGGAATCATGCACTAATTGATTCCTAAAATAGTTAGTTCTCAGTGTCAAGCCGAGCTTTCTCTAGGTCACTGGGAGAACTCAGCCACACTGGTACTTAGGCTGATGTGCTGTGTCCAAGATGTGACCTGCCAGGTGTGACGAGAGAAGGACCCACAGCTGTATAAAGTGCAGATGCAAACAGATTGCTCCTTTCTGCCTCCAGGGAATGAGATATGGAGTCAGTGAAGAGTGAATTTTAGAAGAACATCCGATTAAAAACACATCAGTAAGAGAAATTTGGCTATGTGGGATATGTTCCTCAAGTCATAAACCCTGAACTTAACAGCTCTGATCCCCGCCTATCATCAAGCAGTGCTTCTCCCCCACCACCTCACTGATAGTTACCACAGTCACTCATTTGCATTTAACTTTAAGGACCTGGCTCTAGAGGCGGATCTAATTATGGCAGGTATGGCACGTACCTAGGCTCCACTTGAAGAGAAGGGGATGGTGGTGGTACCAATGAGTAAGTTCTATTCACCATCGCAATTTCCACAGCCTGTTCTGACAATTACCTGGCAATTAAGCTCACTGCCATAGGCTCTATGCTCTGCAGATGCACCTCCATCTGGCTCCTTCAAAATGTTAGCTCCTCCTGCATGGGTCCTTACTGGAGAGTCCTTTCTGTTCCTCAAAAGGACTTCTTCAACCCAGAAACCCATCTTCTTACATTTAATACTTGCTTCCTCATTCTATATCTCTGTTTCTGTAAGGGGTTTTTCAAATCAGCTCAGCTAATGTTTCATCCCTGAGAAGTAAGGACCCCTGAGCACATACTGAAATCTGAAATTCTGTTTGTTATGCTTTGGGGCTAGAACGTACCTATCCTGACTCATTTCCAACCTACCTAATCATCCCCTCAAAAAAGCAAACACACAAATACCAGTTGCTGTTGAGTCCATTCTGACTCATTGCAGCCCCACATGTCTTAAAGTAGAAGTGTGTCCCACAAAGTTAACAATGATTGATTTCACAAAAGTGGATCGCCAGACTTTTCTTCTGAAACCTCCAACCTTTCTGTTAGCAGCGAAGATTGTTACCAGTATACACCACCCAGGAATTCTCCCATCCACCCACTTAGGGTTCATTATTCTTCCTCAAACATTCATGTGTTTGCAGACATCACAGCCATGATTTGAAATACTCTTCTCAGGAATTCACTACCATCATGAAGACCCCTCTTGTCATAAGGGAGTTGAAGAGAAGACGATGCTCACGTTGACAATGGGATTTAGGGTACTCAAGTTGTTGGACTGATCACGTTCAAGGTCTGGAATTGTCATCAAGTATACTCAAGACAAGATCTGGGAAGGGTTCCTGCATGGTCTGAGTGATACCAGATGTGTGTGTGTGTGTGAATTTTCAATGAGATAGAGGATGTGGATACTGCTGGTTCTCTGCATTTTGCGTGTTGCCAGGGATTTGGTTGCCATCTGGATACCTTTGTCCAAGATGTTGCCTGGATTCTTGTGACTTTCAGAAACTTGTCAGCAATAGCTTTATGTTGGGGCAGACAAGAAATGCTGGGTCATTAAGGTTGCGGGGGGTAAGGGAAGCAGTCATCTGGGTTGAGGACAAGAATCTGAGACTAGGATTTTTTTATGTGTTGAGGAGATCTTAATAAGTAACAGTAAGGACTGAATCAAATAAATTATCAGACGTAAACAGTCTTTTTTCATAAGGACTCCAGAAATAGAGAGGGCTGAATGGATAATCTGATGGAGTGCCCTTTTTAGCAAGGACAATTGGATGGTGGCTATGGCATTTGAGATTGGATGCATAACCTCAGACACTGGAAGGTGGAGGTAGATGAATAGCCCCCAAATTAGATATCAACTATGCATTTTAACTACGGCATATTGAAACTCCATTCATTCACTGGCCCATCTATCTGATCATGCAATGAGCATGCGTGGGAAGATTACCCTTTGTATTACAAGTTGTGTTTAAAATAATAAAGTCAATATATCCCTGTTCTGGAGGAGTTTGGTCAGTTGACAAATATATGTTGTGTACTTCCTGTTTGCTTTGTTCTGGTGATTTAACAGTTAGCAAGATAAATACAGCCCTTATTTTTAAGGAGCTTACAAGTGAGGAGAAAGATTAATATTAAGCAAAAAGAGGGCAATTTGAGAGTACTAAGAATGTATGACACATGGGTAACCAAACCAAACTGGTTGACATCAAGTTAATTCAGACTCATGACAAATGCACATCTCAGAGTAGAATTTCACTCCGCAGGGTTTTCATAATTGTGGCCCTGTAGGATCAGCAGTGAACTGCTTAACACAGAGTTGGTGGTTCAAACCCACCAGCCGCTCCTTAGAGATGCTATACAGGGCCACTATGAGTGAGAACTGACTAGACAGCACTTAACAACAATAGTGATCTTAAGGGAGAAATCACTGGGTAGCAGAAACAGTTCATTACTTTACTACTAGCCAGAATGGCTGACAGTTCAAACCTGCCCAGAGGCACTTCCGGAGATAGAGCTGACAATCTGCTTCTAAAAGGTCACCACCTTAAAATCCTATAGAGCAGTTATACTCTGCACATATGGGATTTTCCTGAGTTGGAATCAACTCAACAGCAAGTAACAACAGAAACAATCATAAAGAAGTAGAATGCCAGGTCTTTTTTCTGGCACTGCAGGTTGGATGTAAACTGCCAAACTTGTGGTTAGTTATTGGTTGTGGTGGAGGTTGAGTCATTTCTGATTCATGATAACCCCATGTATGACAAAGCAGAACTGCTCCACAGTGGAGGTGGTCCTTGGGAAAACTGCGCTACCACAGCAACAAGGGTTTTTCAAAGCCTTCTCCCAAGAGAAAAATGGTTGTTCTTATGTGGAGTTGGTTCTGATTCATACAGACCCTGTACAGGGTTTCCGAGGCTGTAAATCTTTATAGGAGCAGAAAGCCTCATCTTTCTCCCATGGAACAGCTGGTAGTTTCAAACTGCTGACCTTGTGGTTCGCAGCCCGATTTATAGCCACTACGCTACCAGAGCTCCTTAAGAGAAAAATAGGATCTTACTAATTTCTTCAGGAAAAGAGGAGACTAGTTTATGCCACGTCTTCTGTAGGCTGCTTCATGTCTTGATTACCCATTTCTCTGTCGTCTTCATGGCATTAACTGCTCATCCTTTAAAGCCCTTCTCAGGGACACTTTTCTAGGTTCTCTGAACTATGTATGTTAGCTTTCTGTACACTCATACTATCAGTTAATTCCAAGTTTGGTTTTATGTGGGAAAGTCAAGTGACTCTTTCAAGTTTACTCAGTGGAAGGAACTTGCAGCCAAGTGTTCTGATCCAAGTCAAAACGGGCCCCTACTCTACCATACCTGTGATTCATGAGCATTAATGATGACATGTATTATATGTCAGGCATTGCTCTACAAACATTAAGAAGCTCATGTCATTTCCATAACAACACTGTCAGGCTTTGATTGTGTCTCCTTTATAGATCGGGTAAGGGAGTCCAGACAGTATAGTGGACTATGAGTTCATCTACTCACCACAAAGACAGCAGTTTGAATCTACCAATCGCTCTGGAGGAGAAAGAGGAGGCTTTCTACCGCCATAAAAATTTGCAGCCTCAGAAACTCTATACAGGGTTGCTGTGAAGCAGAAGCATGTCGGTGGCACACTGCCACCACCACCACCACATATTGGGTGAGACACTGTTATTAAATAACCTGCCTGAGGTTATACTGTTAGTTAATGGGAATGCCTACACTCTAGAATTCAGAGTAAGTTGTAAGCTGTAGTTAAAGTCCAAAGCCTTGACTACAAGCTTCATATCAGACTAAATTTTTTGATGATATTGCATGTCTCACCATAAATCCTTGAAAAGCAAGCCTGAACATAGCAAAGGTATTCAAGATATTTTTGATTGCCTGGAGATCCACTTAGTTATACATGTAATGACAACCTAATATGGACAAAATATCACAAGACTTTATGTTGTTATTGTTGTTATGTGCCGGGGAGTCAGTTCCGTCTCATAGCGACCCTGTACAGGGTTTCTGAGGCTGTAAATCTTTACAGGAGCAGAAAGCCTCATCTTTCTCCCGCGGAACAGCTGGTAGTTTCGAACTGCTGACCTTAAGGTTCGCAGCCCGATTCGTAACCACTATGCTACCAGAGCTCCTTAGGAAGTAATAAATATACAAAGACATGATAATGTTAATCTGAAGCTGAAAGTGGGATTGCGAAGTGAAATGAGAAACGGGCTTATTCTGTGTGACCTATAACATCAGTGTCAGTTTTTGCAACTCCATGGCCAAGTCAAATTTATAAAACTAAAATGTTGGCCCTAGAAATTACCAATTTTGTTTTTCTTGTAATAGGAAAAGGAGTTTAATTAAATAGACACTGCAATTATTACTATTACAGCATTTTATAAGCAAAAAAAGTACATTGCAATCATCAACATAGAGTATGGAAGGCTTCATTTCAAAATAAAAGATAGTCCCTCAAATTTTCACACCAAATTTTATACCAGCATTTGAGAGCCATCAACCCACATGACTTGACCAAACATAGATAGTGCTGGGGGGTACATACATGAATGAAGAGCCCGGCAAGCAGAGATTCTTGCAATACAAGAAAGGGTACTCAGGTGTGTAGGCATCCAGATTCGTGAATTGAGAAGGGGCTGGAAATCTCACGATATCCCAAACCATAGACTTTGTGATTATATATGGTAGCTCTTTCTTCAAGGAACTTAAAATGCTGTAACAATCTCATAATAGAAGTAAAAACCAACCAAACAAACAAGCAAAAAAAACAGGAAGGGTATGATATGAATGCTTTTATGGTTTCTACCCCTTGGGGTGCCAAGAAATTTGGAAGACAACTATCTGGTCGACTGATTGGAAGAGATCCATATTTGTGCCCATTCCAAAGAGAGGTGACCCAATGGAATGTAGAAATCATCGGACAATCTCTGATATCTCAAGCAAGTAAAGTTTTGCTCAAGGTAATACAGAAACGGCTATAATCATACATTGACAGAGAACTTCCAGCGGTTCAAGCTAGATCCAGAAGAGGCCGTGGAACAAGAGATATCATTGCAGATGTCCGATGGATCTTGGCTGAAAGCAGAGACTATCAGAAGGATGTTTACCTATGCTTTATTGACTATGCAAAGGCTTTCGATTGTGTGGATCATGACAAGCTATGGGCAACATTGAGAAGTATGAGTATTCCAGAACACTTAATTGTACTTCTGAGAAATCTGTACCTGGACCAAGAGGCAGTTGTTCGAACAGAGCATGGGAACACTGAATGTTTTAAAATTGGGAAAGGTGTGCAACAAGGTTGTGTTCTTTCACCATTCTTGTTCAATATGTATTCTGAGCAAATAATACGAGAAGCTGGGTTCTATGAAGGAAAACGTGGAATTAGGATTGGAGGAAGACTTATTAACAACCTAAGATATGCAGATGATACAACCTTGCTTGCTGAAAGTGAAGAGGTCTTAAAATATTTAATGATGAAGATCAAAGAGCACAGCCTTACATATGGATTACAATTCAATGTAAAGAAAACCAAAATCCTCACCACTGGACCAGTAAACAGCATTCTTATCAATGGAGAAGAGATTGAGGTTGTCAAGGACTTCATTCTTCTTGGATCAACTATCAACACTTGCGGAAGCAGCAGTCAAGAGATCAGACGACGTATTGCATTGGGCAAATCTGCTGCACAGAACTTTTTAAAGTATCGAAGAGCAGAGATGTCAGCTTGAGGACTAAGGTGCGCCTGACCCAAGCCATGGTATTTTCAATAGCCTCATATGGATGCGAAAGCTGGACAGTGAATAAGGAAGATCATAGAAGAATTGATGCCTTTGAGTTGTGGTGTTGGAGGAGAATACTGAAAGTGCCATGGACTGCCAAAAGAACCAATAGATCTGTTTTGGAAGAAGTGCAACCAGAATGCTCCTTGGAGGCCAAGATGGCTAGGCTTCGTCTCTCATACTTTGGACATATTGTCCGGAGAGAACAGTCACTGGAGAAGGATGTCATGCTGGGTAAGGTGGAGGGTCAAAGAAAAAGAGGAAGACCCCCCAACGAGATGGATCAGCCAGGTGACATCATTGATGGCGTCAAGTGTGGCTGTGGTAGTGAGGTTGGCCCAGGATCAGACATTGTTTCATTCTGCTGTGTATGGGGTCGCTATGAGTCGGTTCCGACTTGATGGCACCTGACAACAACAACAACACCTTGGGGATTCTGTCTTGGATAGATTGTCAAAGAAGACAACTTCCAGGATATTATCCAGAAATACCTCAGATACACCTAGCGTCATAGCTAAGGATGTTAATTAACGGAAGCCAGAGGACCCAATCCCTTCTAGGTCCCTCATCTCCTTAAGGTGAAAAAGGAAGTTGCCTACATGAACTTACTTCCTGAAAGCTCTCTCTTAAAAATGTTTCCCTTAAAAAAACTGGAAATTATGTCTGGAGCTCCACTATTGTTGTTGTTAACTGTTGAGTTGATTCTGACTCATGGCAACCCTGTGTCAGGTTTCCAAGGAGTAGTTGGCAAGTTTGAACCATCAACTATGTGGTTCAAACCAACCTTGTGGTCGAGTGCTTTATCCTACAATACCACACCAAGACTCCTCCACCATCACAGTGACATCATTTTAAGCAATCCTATGGAATTTTGTGTAGCCTTAGGAGTAACCACCATCTGTTTACTGAGTCAGTCTTTTAACCAGCTTCATTTTCACACTAAAAAGACCATGGGTGGTACAAACAGTTAACATGCTCAGCTACTTACCAAAAAGTTAGTGGTTTGAATCTACCCAGAGCTTTGCACCTCAGAAGGAAGGTCTGGCAATCTATTTCCAGAAAAAAAAAAACTTTGGCTATGGAAAACTCAATTCTATTCTGACATACATGGGGTCACTATAAATGGCAACTGCTTTTTTTTTTTTTTTTCCCTAAAATATGCTGGCATTCCTACAATGACCAGCTGAAGAGCAAGGAGACTGAGCACAGGTGCCATGAATGACTGAACAGTCCCACTACTTACATAATTCTTAGCAAGTCACACCAACTATCTTAGTCTCAGTTCTTAGGTTTGTCAAACTATAACTGTTTCTTAAGATTTTATTTTTTGTGCATTTGATGAAATGATAAATGTCAACCATTACCACAGTGTGAGGCACATCGTAACTGTTTGATATAAAGCAAGTATCATTATTATTGTTCAGCTACTGCTATGAGTTGGAACTGACTCGATGGCATTTAACAACTGCTTAGATTAAACCCCTCAGTGGTTCCCTCCACCTCTAGATATGACCTATTATCTCTTGTCACCTGAGTCCACCATTCCCCATGTTTCCTTCTCCAGCCCCTTTCCTGAGTCTTCACTCTGACTTTCTTTGTAGAGTCCCTAGATCTTCCAAGCATGCCCCAATCTGCTCTACCCATCTCTCACTGTTTCCTAGGCTGTTCCTTCTGTTTAGAAAGCTCTGTTGCTGTTAAATGCTGTCAAGTCGGCTTCGATTTGCAGTGACCCTATTCAAAGAGCTGCTGGTGGGTTTGACCTCCAATCTTGGAGTTAGTAGTCCAGTGCTTATCCTACAGGGACACACCAGGATCCCCACCTATGACAGCCCAACCCTAAACCAAATAAGTCCCTTTTCGTTTTAAGGTTCAATTCAACAACATCTCCTCTTTAAAGGATCCCCAGACCCATTAGGAATGGCCCATACATGACTCTATGCCATCACTTGTTAAGCTGTTATGAGTATGGACTTTGAAAAGGATGAACTTATCCTTATTCATTCCAGTATCATACACCCCAAAACCAGGCCCACTGCATAGTACTCATCCAGCAAACGTTTCAGGAACATATAAACACCAAATGAGCTGAAATGAGAAATCAGTGGCAGGACTGGAAAGGTGTTGCGTGAGTATGACATTTCACAATTTGAAAGCATGCGTGCTTCATTGAACCATTTGAGCCTCACCACACACAGGCAATCCCAGGAACTTCAGGCTCAGGGAGTTTGAGTGATTTGCCAAGCTACAACATGGCAAAGCAAGAACCTAAAACCAGTTTTCTGATGCCCAGTACAATATCCATTCCTACAATGACCTAAAACAGTTTTTTTTTTTTTTTTTAATTAGGAACTAATAGTGTAAGTTTGTTTTTATTGTTGTTAAGTGCCAACTCACAGCTACCCTGTCTGGGATTTTAGAGGCTGTAAATCTATGTGGGAGAAGAAAACCTCATCTTTCTCACTGAGTAGCTGGTGGGCTCGAACCACTGAATTTGTGATTAGCAGTTCAGTGGTTACACTACATAACCATATTAGGACTCCCAGGAACATAGTAGATGCTCAATAAACGTGTGTCAACAACTCCATCTGCATTTACATATCTTACCCATTCAAAAGCATTTTCATTTCTACACAAGTTTAACCACATACAAATGTACTCAGAAATCGGTAATTAGAAACTAGCTAAGAATAGAGTGCAGGTAAAGATGAGAACAGAATCAATGATTCTATTGTAAGAGAAAGGGAAAGAAAATTAAGCTAAATGTGGGGTGCCCAGGAAACCCTAGAAAAACACAGGGGATCATAATAGGTCTAGTTGTTTTTAAGTGCTGCCATCAAGTCGTTTTCAACTTATAAGCACCCTGTACAGGGTTTCCAAGGCTTTAAATCTTTTGGGGAGCAGAAAGTCTCATCTTTCTCCCACAAAGCAGCTGATGGACTTGAACTGCCAACCATGTGGTTCACAATCCAGTGTTTAGTCTATGGAGCCACTGTGCTTTCAATAGCTCTGGTCAGATACATAGAAAAACTGTTAGTTTGGACAAAAGATAATCAAGAAAAAAATGACTCATGATAATGGTTGCACAACATGGTGAATATAATTGATGTCACTGAATTGTATGCATAAAAATGGTTGAAATGGTAAATGTTCTCTTATGTATCTTTCATCACAATCATATATATTTTTTTCCCCTGAGATGCAGCAAATAGACTTTGCCAAATTCCTTATTTCACTGATGGCCAGCCCCATTTCCTGAACTGCATTCCTTCCTACAACCAAAGTTTCAGCCTTTGGAGAGAAGCCGAGAGATTTCTGCAAATGTTTTCTCTTCAACAGATGGAGCAGAAACCAAGAAGCATTACAAGGAAGATGGATTGGTGCGTCACATTTGCAACAATAAAAATACAGCATCGGTTAAAAGCAGTTGCAGTTAAATAGAACTGGGAAACCAGGGTTGGCCTAAATCTTTTTTTAATTAAAAGTGAAAGAGTATTTCAAAGTTGTATTTCAGCCCCTTCGAGCATCAACACAGTGAATTTGGAATGTTTATGTGACTGTATTGGGTGGCAGACACATGAGATTTATGTGGGTTCAGGTCGAAGCCTGGGGAAAACTTCCAGCAAAGGAAATTGTGAAGGAAAAACAGGGAAGGGGAAAGCAAATGGACAGAAAAACCTGAGTTCGAAACTCAGCTCTGTGCCTGTGTGACTTCCACCCTATCAGTTATTTCTGAACCTCAATTACTTCATCTGTAAAAGGGAGAAACAGGACCAGCTTCCAAGGCTTCCTGTGGGATCTAGGAGAAGCATAACTATGTAAAATACTGGTAAGCAAGTAAATAATTCAGGCAAGTTCTCTCATCCTGCACCTCCCAATATGCCTCAACTAGAGTAGGCCATTGTCTTCTGATTCAGCCACATCCTTCTCCTCCCCCAACGTTTTTATCCTTTTCTCCTGCTTAAGGTTCTCTCTGATGAATGTCCTCTAACATCTGTTTCCTTTTGCTCTCTCTTCTTTCACATTTAGAGTCTATTTTAATATCTGGATAAGCATTCCCCATACTGTAGTCTCAAGACAACCTGAAATGGATCACCTGGGTGCTTTTCAAAACTGGAGATTTTGGGAGTCTGTAGGTAGTGCCATCAATTAAACACTCAACTATTAGCCAGAATGTTGGCAGTTTGAAGTTACCCAGAAGCACCTCAGAAAACAGGCCAGTCACTCTGCTTCAGAAAGCTCACAGCCTTGAGCTATGGGGCCTAGCTCTACTGTGTATACACATCAGGAGTCCAAATCGACTGGCTGGCAACTAACAAATGCAACCATCAATTAGTAAGGCTTCAGGACCTTGGAGTCTTGGATACTGAAGATAAGTCATGCCTGGGGGCATCTGAAAACCAGTGTTCTACCTGAAGATCAGGGATAATCTTCAGAATTCATCTGGGGAACTTTTCAAAACATTGGTTCAGTGAGTCAAGACAGCATTCAAGAATTAATCACTACAGGTTCAAATCACTGCCCTACAAGCCACAAAATACACAATCATGTTAGCAGTATGCATGAATTGATCCCAACCCATATGTCCTCTATCTTCTGGATGCTCTTTCTCTATAGTCCACACAGACCAGGATTTCCCCACCCCCGAAACCAACCATATAGGATTGCTTTGTTAAATGATTAGAGTGTCAGCCGGTACATACACATTTTCTACATGTAAATTCACAGAGACAGAGATAGATAGATAGATAGATAGATAGAGAGAGAGAGAGAGAGAGAGAGAGAGAGAGAGAGAGAGAGAGAGAGAGAGAGAGAGAGAGAGAGAAAGTCCTGGTGTGGCACTATGGGTTAATGAGCCAGACTGTGACTGTAAAGCTGTTTAAACTGCAAGGTCGGTGGTTCAAGCTCACCAGCTGCTACTCGGAAACCCTATACAAGGTTGCTATGGGTCAGAACCAACTCAACAGCACTTAACAACAACAACATATGTGTATATATATATATATACTCTTGCATACTAAGAAATACATATATATCCACAAATTCATGAACATATCATACTTAAGGGGGACTTCAAAAAGCTCTTTAAAAAAAACATTATCTTTTCATTCCATTTTTCCAGTCTTTTTGAAGTCCCCTGATATTTACACACATGCATACAAACACAATGTACCTACATACAGGAATGAATTTTTAAATGCACTTTGCTTTATTGCTCTTCACAGATACTGTGTTTTTGTGTTTTGTTTTGGTTTTTACAAATTGAAGGTTTGTGATGACCTTGTGTCAGCAAATCTATCAGCACCTGTTTTTCAATGGCATGTGTTCATTTTGTGTCTGTGTCACATTTTGGTAATTGATGCAGTGCTTCAAATTTTTTTTCATAATGGCATTGAACAGTGTCAATATACTGCAGCATAGTGTAAATATAACTGTCATATGCACTGGGAAACCAAAAAAAGTGCGACTCACTTTATTGCTATCATTGCTTTATTGCAGAGGTCTAGAAATGAAGCCACAATATCTCTCCAGTATTCCTGTATATACACACATATGTACAGACACACTTGCATGTACATACATATCAGTACTTTCAAGCACAAAAGCATACAAAGTTCTAACACAAAATGCCATTAATATAAAGACACCATTTTAAATAGTAGCTCTGGTTACTTCAATTCTAAGAGCCTTCGCTGACACATCTTCAAAACAGAAATTGTACTACACACTTCAAAGTTGTGAAATCAAAGATATTAGCATTCATGAAAGCACCTACTTCATTGTCTGAAACATAGTAGGTACTTAATAAATGTGTGTCAAGAACTCCATCTACATTTACACATCTAATTCATAAGCACTTTAATTTCTACACAAGTTCAGCCACATATGAAGGTGTTCAGGAATTGGCAAATATGCATTCCAACACACCTGTATATTTAATGTATAAACATATTTAAATTTCCATTTTATGTAAGCAGCATATTCACACACACATACAGCTTATGTATCACAAAGTAAAGAGTGCTCCACCCTCTACACAAGTCTTTAAAGAAGGTTCTTACTGTGCCTGTCAAAATATGGCATTGGATATCGGGACCCGTGAGACAATGGGAAGGAAACAGCTACTAAACGCAAAATGGATGCCAGGTTCTTTTATTTCAAACAAAACAAAAAAATCCACCTATCTTGGCAATGCTTTTCGGGTGAGACATAAGCAAGAGCACACAGACCAACACTGGATTACCATGTGTCCACAAAGACAGTTTTCAGGGAAAAGACTTTGCGACTATATGTCTTAAGGGGCCACAGATGCCCCTTAAGATGTTCTAGAAACCCAAAGAAGTCATATCAAAATACATGCTGCTCCTAAACTCCTGGATTTTACAGCTCCTAAAACGAAGTCCAATATTTACCAGAGTATTTTCTAATTTGACAGCATGGCTGACTTAGGCCAACATGAATAATCATGAAAGAATGATCGACAAGCAAGTCATGAATTCCATTTTGCTTCATGCTTTCTGTCACTTAAGTGTATGCTTTTGTTGTTATTAAATGCTTTTGACTCCATTCTGACTCCTAGCAACCCTGTGTAGGGTTTCCGAGGAGCTGCTGGTGTGTTTGAAATGCTGGCCTTGTGGTTCAAACCAACTTTGCGATCCAATGATGCTCCTACAGTGCCACGGCAGCCTTAGGCAACCCACCATGAGCTTTTTTTTATTTTTTTTCCATGTTTTATTGTGAATTATATGATATTTTACATGAGAGAACTTTAGTTTTACATTCACGCCATCGTGTATCGTCTCATTGCCATGGTTCCAATCCCCTCCATGCATCATCAACCGACCCACCCTCTACACACACACACACACACACACACACACACACACACACATTCTTCAGGACCCAGTCCCTCTCACTCTCTGGATCCAAGGTCCCCATCCGCTTCATCACTCCATGTCATCGTCTCTGCCTCCATCTCGGGCCTCGCTGCTTCTCTGGGTAGGGTCCCACTCTCAGTTCTTCTCCGTTGATGGTCCCAGAGACCTCCACTCCTAGACTGGAGAGTTAATAACTCCCTTCCTTGCAACCGAACGTCTACCTTTACACTTCCAACCTTCACAATCAGTCCTGATAACAATCATTCACTATTGTATCACAAGTGACCCTTCTGCATTTCATTTCATCAGCTCCGCCTAGACAGATTGGATAGTACTCACTGGAGATTCTGTCTTCCTCCATGCCCCCTAGCTCTAGGTTGTAAGCCAGTCACTTCTTGCCTTTGTGGTCCCTCCCCCCCATTTGGGTATCCAATGTCCAAGTTGCCCATCTCTGTTTATTTTGTGTGTGGAGGGGGTAGGAATGGTTCTTGCTGTGAGGGTTTGTTCCCTCTTTTGGGTTACTGCATCCATAGGTTCACCATGAGCTTTTAAGATGCTCAGAAGCACCACCTGTGTCTACCACCAATGCTCTTTAGCAAACTTATTTACCATTAGTGAATAATTTGTCATTAAGCATCATTTATTCTTAAGGTAACTTTTTTCCCCACATAAATTTTTTCAAGAATATTTGTATTTTTAATGTCATATTAGTATGTTCCCTGAATTGGGAAGAAGGGCCCACATAACCATTTCTGAGAGACTCTAATTTCATGATCCTATAATAAGATTTGGAAGTTCTAAGTTTTGATTTTTTTACTCCATGAACATTTCATTCTTTGAGTATATGAGATTGATTTCATGTTCTTATTATTCTACGATTCTATGATTCTACAGTTTGACAGATTCTAAATTCTACAATGATTCCAAGATGCCAAGATTACAAGAAGCTGACACTTAGGGATTACTTGTCTAAACTACCATAGTCTTGGTGTAAATGAAATTATTAGGCCATTTCCCATGACACAGAAAGACCCTCAAGTAGGGTCAGACTGTCTGTACTTGGTGGTCATGCGAAACAGGAAAGTCTAATAGAGAAAAGAATTTCTAAAAGATGCCTAAGGCTTTCCAAAGCCCTCCCTTAGTCTTTCTGCTTGACTTTATTCTATGGCTACCAAACCAGTTGCTGCAGAGTCAATTCTGTGTATCAGACTAAAACTGAGTTCCGTTTGGTTCTTAACAGCTGCTTTTTCAGAAGCACAATTCTAGGCCTTTCTCTGAGATGCAATGGGTGAACTACAGGTTGATAATATTATTCCCTAGAATATAGTTACCACAGAGGCAAGTCTTGGCTGTTTCTTGCCATTTTATCCCCAATATCCAGCACATTGTGTGATCCTATGACTGAGGGAATGCATTGCATCCTTTGCAGTATTTTTCCTTCTCCTTCTTTTCCTTCCCCACCTCTGACCTCCCTTTACCTTCCCCTCCTTGTTTTCTTCAATCTTCCCCCTTTCTCCAGCCTCTCTTACCAGTGGTTTAGAATCTCCATATACATTAATTATTCAATCCCCAGGAGAATAAAAATGGATTATTATCCCCACTTTACAGATGAGGAACCTGAGGCAAAGATATGAAACAACTTACCAAATATCACATAACTTTGTTGTTAGGTGCTGACAAGTCAGTTCCGATTCATAGAGACCCTGTATATGGTTTCTGAGGATCGGCTGGTGAGTCTGAACCACCAACATTGAGGTTCAAATTGACCTTGTGGTCCAATTCTTATCCTACAGTACCACACCAGGATAACAAAAGGGTCAGATACAAATTGTCTAAGTTCAGATCACCTTCCTTTATTCTATAACTGTCTTATAATATTCTTAATAATAATGATAGTGATACAACCGGAGATTAAGAAAACAAATGCGTAGGAAGGGCTAATTCCTCAATTTAGCCCTGAATACATTTCTCAATGAATACCAATTGCCATTTAAGGATCTCCAAACATTGAGGGCCTACCACACCCAACTGTTCATTTCATTTTATAGCCCTTTCTCCTCCTCCTGAGAGTGCTGTACATGGCATGTGTTTATTTTTCAATTAAAGCAAATTAAACTTAATTTTGTTTTGAGAACTTTTTTTTAGAATTTCACAGCCCACGGTGAGATAATTGAGATCCTGCTGTTTCTAGAAGCACTATTTACAGAGAGCAGGCCTAGATTTGGCACAACCTTGAAGGAAGTAATCGTTAACCTCTCCCTTGTCCTGTCATTGCAGTGTTCTCCCATTCATCCACTCTCCTGCCAGCCCTAGTCAGAAAGGATACCTTCTGCTTGTCACCTGGACCACCACCATTGATGTTAAGTACTGTCGAGCTGGTTCCAACTCATAGCAACCCTGTATAGAGTTTCCAAGGAGCTGCAGGAGAGTTTGAACCACTAATCTTGTGGGTATCCATCCCTTGGACCACCACTGTTGTTGTTGTTGTTGTTGTTGTTAAGTACCATGGAGTCAGTTTCGACTCATAACGACCCTGTACAGGGTTTCCAAGGCTGTAAATCTTTACAGGAGCAGAAAGCCTCATCTTTCTCCCGTGAAATAGCTGGTAGTTTCGAACTGCCGACCTTAAGGTTAGCAGCCCAATACGTAATCACTATGCTACTAGAGCCATAACATCCTAAATGACCACCAGGCCCCCAGCACTTCTTCTATTCCTATCCACCTAATTGTCTTTAATAATCCCAGATCCAAATAAGTCAACACTTGCCTTAATTAAGCTTACCAGGAATTCTAAGGCATCCCATGATCTATCCTTAGACTATTTCCCTAGCCTCTAACAGACTCTCCAGTTACACTGAACTGTGTTCTTCTCTACCACTCTTCATATAGAATGACCTTCCTTCACTTAATCATTTACTAAATTTTAGTGGCTCACACAGACCTGCTCCCCAGTATACTGCAGCTGCTCCAACCACAGTACCAGCTACTCTTAAGTTTCTCCAGCTGCACAACTTTCTGCTCTTCATACTGGCAAGTACCTAGTGATCTACTTGGGGAAAATTAGCCACTGAAAACCATGGAGCTCACTTCTTCTCTGACACACATGGGGTTGACTTGAGTTGGAGTCAACTCATGACAACAGATTTACAATTTCCTAAAATTTTCTATACAAGATATAATAGGAATAAATGAAAAAATACAGACTTGAGCGTTCATGGTCAAGTAATTTGGGGAAAGTTTCATTGACAGGTTAAAAATCTTCCTCAAGTATAGAATTTGTCAAAACCTTGAATGTGCAAATAGATACTTTATAATTTCCAAGAAGAGAGTAAATGATGAAGAATTTCCCAGATGTATTTGACACCACAGCACATTTTCCTCAGAGTTTGAAGGACTAGTGCACCATGGACTATGACATGAAAATGCTCTACCAGCAGGATAATTGCTATCTGAGAGTCAGGGGTCTGTATGTAGTTCTCGGTTTTGCTGCTGTTGCTGCTGATGTTTTAGATGCCATCCTTAGTAATGCACACTGTGGACTTTGCAAAGTCACTTTCCTGTTTGACTCTTAGTTTCTTTGTCAAAAAAAAGGGGAAGACTGAGTATGATGGATACTGAGGTTCCTTCTACTTCTAAGTGTCTGCTTCTGTAATCAAAGACAGACACAGTCATGCTTTTGTTTCCTCTACATGGAATGTACCCTCTTCCCACTTCCATTCCTATCTGTCCTTCAAGGTCATCTCTAATGCCATGACCTGTCCAAATCCTTCCCTTGACAACTTTAACAAGCATGCTCTCCTATGGAAACTTAGTTCGTGTCTATAAGAAGACTCCTTGAATATAGCTCAAACTTTCTTATATCAGTTTCATCTATTGGTGTCTATCACATGCCATGCCTTGTGATTTTTTATGAAGATGAGTAAAACACTTTCCTATGTATGCCTTCTCTTTTCACTGAGCCCTCTGAGACACAGCTTAGTTATATATGGTCACCCACGGAACTCAGCACAATGACATTATAAAAATAAGGTGGTTAACCTGGGACATAATAAGTTGACTTTAGAAGCCACTGAAAGTTGACATTGATTGTTTTAAAGATATTTTTTAAAGCCGTAGAGCCCACTGTTGAAATCATATATAAGCAAAGCAGACTGCTTGCTCTGTTACAGGACAAGCTAAGGATGGAGGCAAATCCAGTCCTTAACCCCTGTGGTGGGTCTCAGATAGATTCTTAGATACTCTTTAGAATCAAAAGCCCACGATTTACAAATGAAGAAACCTAAGCCCAGGGAAGAGGTCAGATTTACCTAAATTTAAAAATAAAGAGAGAGTCAGAACTAAAGTCTTCTGATTTCATGGTGGTGGTTATGTGCCGTGGAGTCGTTTCCGACTCATACTGAACCTGCACATGGCTCCTGAGGCTGTAAATCTTTACAGGAACAGAAAGCCTCATCTTTCTCCCGTGGAACAGCTGGTAGTTTCAAATTGCTGACCTTGAGGTTAGTAGCCTGGCTTGTAACCACTACACTACCAGAGCTCCTTGGAAGCAGCCACTAAATCTGTGTTTCTCAAAGTGAGAGACACAAAGTACTACCATCACATGTGATGATTCCAGTGATACACAGGTGGTACGGCTGTGATTTGTAGCATGTTACAACTTCTTTTAGGTATATCAGTAAACATAAGTCACTTATCAAATCTTTGGTCTTTATGGTTAGTATTGCTTACACCAAATTTCCTTTACTATTCTTTGAACGTGTCAAGCACAGTCCCACCGCAGGGACTCTACTCTTACTTCTGCCACCTGGAAGGCTCTTCTGTCAGATAGCCACACAGCTCACTCCCTGATTTCCTATACATGCCAACATCTCAGGGAGGGTTTCCCTTGCCCACCCACATAAAACAGCAAGCCTTGTCCTGCCGTACCATCTATCCCACAATCCTTACCTCCTAACTGTGTTTTAGTTGTCTCTGCTACAGTTAATCACCATCTGACACATTATATGTTTACATATTATCTTATCCCTCAATTAGAATGTCAGCTCAAGACAACAGGGACTTAGTCAGTTTTGTTTATTGCTGTATTCACAGCTCTTACAGCAGTACCTGGCACAGAATAAATGCTCAAGAAAAATATTTCTTTGTTTTTTAAATGAAAAAGTGAAAGCTGCATTTCATAAAAGGCTGTACTCAATATAGATTTCCATCAACACTACATGAGAGTATCCCTTTCCCTGCATTCTTGCCAATACTGGAAGCTGTCATTTAAAAACAGAAAGAAAGCCATTTTGTCAAAGCTATACAGCAACACATTGCGATTTTCATTTATTTGATTACTAGTGAAGCTACAAGATTTTTTAAATAGGTCTGTTGTCCACATGTGTTCCCCATTCCAGTTTTAGTTCCATCACTAACTAGATCATCAGGATACATTTCTGGGCTCACACATCATTAATAAATCAGCTTCTGTCGAGTCAATTCCACTTCATGGCAACCCCGTGTGTGTCAGAGCAGAGCAACACTACCTAGGGTTTTTAGTGGTCAAGTGTAAGTGGTTATGAGTTGGGCTGATAACCTCAAGGTCAGCAGCTCGAAACTACCAGTTGTTCTGTGGGAGAAAAATGAGGTTTTCTGCTTCTGTGAAGATTTACGACCTCGGGAACCCTATGCAGGGTCTCTGTGAGTCAGAATTGACTCCACGGCACATAACCATCACCACTACCACCACCATTTCTTGGCAGTAGATTGCCAAGGCTTTCTCCTGAGGCAGCTGTAGGTGGACTCAAACTTCCCATCTTTTGGTTAGCAATGAAGTGTGTTAATCATTTGTATCACCCAGGGACTCTTCCACTAAAGTGGTTGTTATTAAGCAGCGTCAAGTTGGTTCCAATTCATCGCTACCCTGCATAGGCTTTCCATGGAGTTGCGGGTGGGTTTGAACTGCCAACCTTACAGATGGTAGTCCAGTACTTATCCTACAGTGCCATACCAGGACTCCTATATACACATTGTTGTTAAGTGGCATTGAGTCAGCTCTGACTCATAGCAACCCTGTATAAGGTTTCTGAGGAGCTGCATACGGGTAGGTTTAAACTGCCAGCCTTGTGGTTCACAATCCAGTGCTGATCCTACCACACCATATCAAGAGTAAGGGAAAGATAAATCTGCATGTGGACATTTCTCCTCCTTCCTATCTTTTCTTGACCACATTCATGTTCCTTTCTTCATGCATACACATGTGTGTGTGCAGAGAGAGATGATATATATTATAAAGATTATACATAGCTATAGATCTATGTGTATTTTTCCCATGCAATGTCTGAGTGTCACAATATGCCAGCTCCACTCTGCTACTTCACGGGTCACTTTTAAGTGCTACTGTGATCAGAGGTAGTTTTGGTAATTGTATTCCAAAGAAAAGTAAAGTCTTGACTCTTGGCCTTGGCCTAGAATTAGAACACAGTTTTTCTATGACTACTGGTTCCAGTCGCATTTGAACTTCCACAACTTAAGGGTGCAAGTAAACATGCTAAGCTAAGGTGCCCTGCTGAGGCATTGTGAAATGAAATTACTATTTTAAGAAGCTATGAAGTTGGCAGTCAGAAAGCTCTGGAAAAGTGGAAGATATTCATGATACTGCAAATAAAAAAGGAGAGAAAGCAAAAAGCAGGTTGTTATAGAAATTTAATAAGCCTCCCTTCAGTGGTGCCACTTACACCGTCTCCTGAAACATGTAAGATAGATGTCCTTCTCATTTAGACGTGTACAAGGCCAGGACTGAGGACAGAGAGTATTGCTCCCATCCCCAAGCATGACAGAATGTTTAAAGATTTGCAACAACTGACCTGGTCCAAAAATAGAGTTATCAGCCTTGACTCTGGGAGGCCACTCAGCAGGTAAACAGAGGACAGATAAATGAAAACAAAAAACAAAACAACAAAAAACATTACTTTCTGTATCTGATACCGTGGGTCTGAGACCCAATTATATCACTTAT
Organism: Chrysochloris asiatica; assembly: GCF_000296735.1. Taxonomy (NCBI): domain Eukaryota; kingdom Metazoa; phylum Chordata; class Mammalia; order Afrosoricida; family Chrysochloridae; genus Chrysochloris; species Chrysochloris asiatica. The sequence continues at coordinate 4,790,301 of NW_006408599.1, read as the reverse complement.
CTATATGTATATTTTGGGGAAAGTCCTTCTCACCTCTGAATTAACAATGTTCTCACCTGGAAAATGGGAGATTAATTCCAACTTCTGAGTATTATGGTGAAGATTAAATGAGATCAACATGTTAAGGTATGCAAGAAAGCACTTGATAAAATAAATGATGATGATAAGGAAAGGAGGCTCATGAGGAAGGAAATGATCAAGTTCACACAGAGCACCCAGCATGCTGCCAATCAGCCACTCCCTGGTAGGAACCAGAAAAGCACCCTGGCCATACAGATTAGAAAAGCAAATCTGATACATTGAGCGGGGCTATAGGGAGCTGGGGTTCTAATCCTAACTCAGATACAACTTGGTCTTAAAGAATTTATATATAAATAAATAAATAAAAAGATCTCTAGATCAGGGAGGGGGACTGTCCGGCCGTGAAATCATTTGGTATGGTCCTGCCAAGGCAACTGCAGTTCCAGCCGCCACATTATTGCAGGTTAATTTTTAAATTGATAATTTTGTATA
>NW_006408599.1:4761526-4788898 GCF_000296735.1 Chrysochloris asiatica | reverse complement strand
TCCGTCTCCCAACCTCCCCCAAAGAATTCTCTGCTTTTCAATGTACTCAGAGTCAAAATGGCAATTTTGACACCCTCATAGGACTCAAATACTGTTTCTTTAAAGTCCTTTGTGTTTAGGGGGAATAAAAGGAAGTATGAAGGGTCAAAATCAGGGCTGTAATGTGGATGGGGTAAGGTTTCCCAACAAAATTCTCACAGGCCAGCCTTTGCTACCCTCAAAGAATGATCAGGTACATTGTTGCTATGGAAAAACATTCCTAAGTAAAATTCTCCTGACCTTTTTCTTATCAATGCAGTTTTCAGGTTTCTTAAAACTTCTTCATAATAAGCCCCCATGATTGTCCTGTGTCCTTTTGAGAAAATTTCTGAAGATGATTCCTTTTGGAATTAAAAAAAAAAAAACCAGTTGCCATAATCTTCTGAACTTATCTCTCTGTCTTGAATTTAACAGGCTCAGCAGATCATCTTTGAAAGCCACTATTTTGATTGAACCCTTTAGAATAAGCACTGGACCACTAACCACAAGATCGGCTGTTCAAACCCACCAGCTGCTCTTCAGAAATTATATACAGGGTCACAATGAGTTGGAACCAACTCAACAGCATTTAACAACAACAACAATGGTACTGAAAGAAGCCTGGCAGTATTCTGGGTTACATGTTGGGCTGCTAAATGCAAGGTCAATAGTTCAAATCCACCAGCTGCTCTTCAGAAATTATATACAGGGTCACAATGAGTTGGAACCAACTCAACAGCATTTAACAACAACAACAATGGTACTGAAAGAAGCCTGGCAGTATTCTGGGTTACATGTTGGGCTGCTAAATGCAAGGTCAATAGTTCAAATCCACCAGCTGCTCTTAGGGAGAAAGATGAGACTTTCTGTTCCCATAAAGATGTACAGTCTCTGAAACCTAGCAACCAACGCAATAGCACACAGCAGAAACAGCAGCAATGAGACAATGAGGGACGTTGTCTACAAACATTCACTGATCACAGAGACATGCTTAAACACTTTGATTTATAATAAAACCATGCATGTATAAACTGTATTACATAGAATGTGTGTGTTGCAAATATATAATAAAAGACAAAGGGAACACATTTACAGATTCTTTCTAGGATAGGCAAACACTCATGGGACTGGTTTACTGTCTTTAAAGGCTTAGGACCATAGTCTCATGGGATCATTCATTCAAATGGCATAACGCAGTTCATATATTGTGAGTGGTCTTCTAACATACAACTATTGGTCTCTACTCTACTGGAGCAAAAGAGAAAGAAATAAACCAAAGACTCAAGGAAGAACTCAGTCTACAGTACTAAGAGCCTACATGAAACATGCTCCTTCATCAACCATGAGATCAGAAGAACTAGATGATGCCCAACTACCACTATTGCGTGCTCTGACAAGGGACACAATAGATAGTCTGGGATAGAAGGGAGAAAAATGTGAAACAAAACTCAAATTGCTACAAACGGCCAGCCTTATTGGACCAGCAGAGACTAGAGGAACCCCCAAGACTATATTGCCCTGAGATATACTTGAAACTTTGTACTTAAACCATACATAGAGGTCATCTTTCAGATAAATAACAGAATGGCTCATAATATTTTTTAAAAATCACCCTTGAGTACTATGTTTTTGTTGTTATGTGCTGTCGAGTCGTTTCCTACTCATAGTGACCTGTAATGGGTTTGGTAGGCTTTAAATCTATTGTGGGAGCAGAGAGCCTCATCTTTCTCCTGAGGAGTGGCTGGTGGGTTAGAACTGGTGGGTTAAAAAAGCTGACTTTGAGGCTCAAAGACCAGTGCTTACCCTATGGAGCTACTGTGCTCCCCATGAGCACTATGCTTCTTTACAAAAGCATTATATGATACCAAAGAGTCAACATTTACCCTAAAGCAAAGATGAGAAGGTAATGAGGGGGCAGGGAAGCTAGATTAATGGGAAAAGAACAACTAGAATGGAAATTATGAAAATGTTGACTCATTGTCAAAAACATAACTAATGTCACCGAAAAATATGTATAACACCAACTATTGCCATCAAGTTGATTCCAATTCATAACGAACCTGTACAGGGTTCTCAAGGGTGTATATTTTTACAGAAGCAGAACATCACATCTTCCCCCTACAGAGTGGCTGGTAGGTTTCAACCACTGACCTTGAAGTGAGCAGTTTAGTGCTTATCCTACAGTGCCACTAGGGTTACTTGAACAACATGCACAGACATTATTAAATGAGAACCTAATTTGCTGTATAAACTTTCATAAGAAACAAAATCAGGAAAAAAGAGAAAGAGCTGAATTGAATGATGTCAATACCGCCAGTTCTGACAACAGATAATCCCATGACCATATTTGGTTTCTGATCCATGATATTATGTCATTGTTAAGTGCCATGGAGTCAATTGCGACTCATAGCAACACTATATAGGGTTTCCAAGGAGCGACTGGTGGGTTTGAACTGCTGATCTTGTTAGTTGTCCAGTGTTTCTCTATAGTGCCATATCAGGACTCACATGGTATGTTGTTGATGTTGTTAAGTCAAGTCAGTTCTGACTCATAGCGCCCCTGTAAAGGGTTTCCAAGGAGCAGTTGGTAGGTTTGGACCACCAGAATTTGCAGTCCAGTGCTAGTCCTACGGGGCCACATCAGGACTTTAATATCTGCCTTGCACATTCTGCATCATTCTGAGCCTTTCTCTACTTTCTCCTTACTTACCTCCTTCAGGTAGCCACAGTGAAAAGATAGTGGTAGATTGTGATGGCTGTGTGCTGTTAAGTCGGTCCCAACTTATAGTGATTCTGTATAGTGTTTCCATGGTTGTAAATCTTTATAGGAGCAGAACTTATCATCTTTCCCCAAAGAACGGCTGATAGATTCAATCTTCTGACCTTGCGATGAGTAGCCCAACTCGTAACCCACTATGTTACCAGGACTCCTGAGAATAGGAGGTTGTTGTTGTAGTTGTTGTTAAGTGTCATTGAGTAGGTTCTGACTCTTCACAACCCTGTAGCAGTAGTTGGTGGGTTTGAACCTCCAACCTGTGATTAACAGTCCAGAGCTTATCCTACAACATCAAACCAAGACTCACATATATGCTTTCACGAACCTGATAAAAAGCTCTTTTCAACAGGATATTTTCAGTTTGAAAACACACTGAGGATACCAGCAATGCTTAAGCTGACATAATGTGATGTCTTTAATAACAAAAGGCAACAATAATTCACATTTATATAGTGTTGTCAAGCTTCCAAACATTGTTTGAAGCACTGATCATATAAACTCATTTAATCTGCACAAGAAGGAGCCCTGGTAGCACAGTGGTTAAGTGCTTAACTGCTAACTGAAAAGCAAGTGACTCAAACCCACTTGCTTCTCCATAGGAGAAAGATGGGGCAGCCAGCTTCTGTAAACAGTGCAGCCTTGGGAACCTTATGAGGCAGTTCTACTCTGTCCTATGGGGTTGCTATGAGTAGCAATCAACTCAACAGCAACGGGTTTTTGTTTTAGTATCTCCACAAAAATTCTATGAGGAGTTACTTATTATTATCTTCATTCTACAGATGAGGACACTGGCACAAAGGCATTGGGTCATCTAGCCCAAATCACATAACTAGGAAGTGACAGAGCTGGCATTCACAAGAGCCTCTGAGCTTTTAGCTACTGTACTTTCAAATCAGACAGAAACAGATACAAATCCTCAATCTACCATGGATTCCTTATGTGATCTTGGACAAATGGCCTAACTGTTTTGTCTTGGTTTTCCCATCTCTAGACTGGGGATAATACTACCTATAAGTTTGTTAAGGAGCTCTGGTAGCGTAGTGGTTACAAATCGGGCTGTGAACCTTAAGGTCAGCAGTTTGAAACTATCAGCCACTCCACGGGAGAAAGATGAGGCTTTCTGCTCCCATAAAGATTTATAGCCTCAGAAACCCTGTAGAGGGTCGCTATGGGTCAGAAGTGACTCAATGGCACTTAACAACAACAAAATAAGTTTGCTGAATATTCAACAAGATAATTTATGTTAAGCTACCATTGTAGTACAAAACACCAGCCGCTCCTCAAAAACCCTATACAGGGTTACTATGAGTTAGATCCTGGTGTGGCGCTATAGGATGAGCACTGGACTGCTAGCCACAAGGTAGAGTTGCTCCTTGGAAACCCTATATAGGATTTCTATGAGTTGGAACTGACTCCTAGTTTCCAACTTAACAACAAAAACATGAGTCAGAACCAACCTGACGGCATTTAACGTAGTAAAAAGAAGGGAACATAGTGGCACCATATGGTAAGCACTGGAGTGTGAGCCACAAGGTTCATGGTTTGAGCCCAACAGCCACTCTGTGGGAGAAAAATGAGGGTTTTTACTCCCAAGAAGATTTATGGTCTCAGAAATCCTACTGTTGGTGTTGTAAAGTGCCATCAAGTCATTACCGACTCACAGTTTCTAAGGAGTGACGGGTGGGTTTGAATTGCTGACCTTGTGGTTTGCAGTCCAGTGTTGATCCTACAGCACCAAACCAGGAGTCCCAGAAACCCTATACAGGGTCATTATAAGTCAAAACTGACTCAATGGCACTTAACAGAAACACAGTATATGGGGCATGCTTGGCATATACACTTACCCACCTCAGGAATGATTTTTTGATAGTGTTTCAGTCATCTCTACATGTTGTGGTTGAAGACCATTTTAGAATCCCTCAAATGCTATTAAAAGTTACTATGCACAGCCTACATGCAGAACTTCCACTGTCAGGCATGAGCAGAGAGAACAGACAGAACTGTGGCTGACCTGGTAATAGTTTCAGGAATCTGCTGTAAGGCCGCATTGCACTTTGAGTGATGCTGTACTGTTGATATGCATTTAGAAGGAAATTATTTATGGTTCCTCTTAGTCCTTCCTTGCCTCAGCCATCTCTGGCAATGACTTTTGATGAGGACCACTTCATCTAAAAGAATTGGGTCTCCAAAATTTGTTCCAACAGCAAAACCCTATTACTAACTCCTGCTGGGTAATCTATTTTTATATTTTCCCCCACACTCTTAAACATACCAAAGTGCTGATTTTCTTTTTCTCTTTAATAGTCCCTGTGCTTTGCACACAGAGCCCTGGTGGCTAAGCAGTTTAGCACTCGGTTGTTAGCTAAAGGTTGACAATCTGCTAGAGAAAGATGTGGCAGTCTGATTCCTTACAGATTTATGGCCTTTGAAACCATATGGGACAGTTCAGTAGCTGGTGTTGTTAAGTGCCGTCGAGTCGGCTCTGAGTCACAGCTACCCTATAGAGGGTTGTTGAGGAGTGGCTAGTGAGTTTGAACCACCAACCCTGCAGTTCAGCACTTACCCTGCAATGTCATACCAGGACTCCTACACGGTCACTTTGAGTCAGAATCGACTTGAGTGGAATGAGTTTCATTCGGTTGGTTTTGGTGTTTTACACAAATGTTTTTAGAGAATCATCAGCCAAAACTCCTTGTAGATTTTTTCCCTTTGAGGTACCTGGTGTCAAATCTGTTCTGACTCATAGAGACTCTATGAGTCCTTAAATGCAGAAAGCCTCATCTTTCTCCCGAGGATAGGCTGGTGGATTAGAACTGCTGACCTTGAGTTTAGCAGCCCAACGCATAACCCACTATGTTTCCAGGTACCCATAAACTTGTAACTCTCTAAATTCCATGAGAAACGTAGCTTGTGAACTACCATATAAACTGAAACGTACTTACTTAAAACAAATATCTGTCACAATTCTCGGATTGCTCTCTCAGGCTTCTCGTGGGGCTTTCAGAGAATCCAGAATTCCATCTACTTCTGAGGGCTGCTAATTGTTAGAATGGAGACTCCAGGACTGACCACTTAACCAAAGCCTTTGTAAGTGTGGGTCCACTAAAAAGCAATCTTACTCTGGATGTCTGCCCTTCCTCCATCTGAATCAGTTTGTAATCTGTAACACGGCTCTCCACAGTACCCTCAGGATCCATTATTTCTCACAGAGGTTCCCACTGGTTCATTTGCAGGACCTCTGAAAAGCTAGATAAATTATATCTCAGAAACCCCTCCGGGCCAGTGTTGGGTTGACCCTAACAAAGGGTTCTAGCTGTTCAGATGGGCCATTTATTTGGAGTCCTGCTGCGTCGACCTTTACAGTTTACACAAAAACGATTGCCTCTTGCTTTTGTTAATTGCTTTATGTATCTACCTCCCCACCCTTGGGGAGACATAGTCTCTTAGCTGTTCCCAAGATGGCCCTGACATCCTTGTATATAGTTCTGCACCCTGTGAGAAAATCTGCAAACAGATCAGGACTTGCTCAGAATGATATATTTGGTGCTCTCACAAGCCTCTCTGCCTCTTTGTTCTCTATTTGTGTGTATCTTCTCCAATGGAGAGTATGCAAGCCTGGTAATTTACCACTCTCAACTTTCTCATCCTGTCTTCTTCAGTCTATTCTCCATAAGGCCACCTACAATATCCAAAAGAGAGATCCCTAGAGAGAGAAAAATCCCCTTTACCCTCATAGGAAAGAAAAATTAATTTCTCTTTTCCTTAGTCTCATTATCTTCTTAATTGTCTTTTTTGCCCCCACAGTAGCCAGGACTGTCTATGGATTTCAGTCCTTTTCAGGCTATGGCATTCCAGGAGGACAGTGAGTTTCATGTTAAGCACTTAATCACTTTGCTATTAAAAGTTACAATGGCAACACAGGATTACCATCCATCCCACTCAGCAACCCTGTCCTAAATCATAATCTGTGCCCTGAGGTTTGACTTCTTTTAGACAGGCTCATTTTTGAGAAAACATCTAACCTTATGATGAAGCATGGCTACCTCATGTGGATTCTCTCTGTTTTTACCAGAACTTTGCTAGCAACAGTTTCAAAAAGCTACTCAATGTCCCTTCAGTGAGGCAAAACACAATTTGGTCCTCCTCAATTTATGAAAGGCAATCCCAGAGAGGTAAAAGCTATGTTCTTAAGGTGCTCCAGATATTCAGTAGTGGAGCCAAGACTGGAGCCTGGTATCCTAAGTCCCTGATTATGGTGATTGGTTATGTGCCGTGCAGTCGGAACCAACTCATAGAGACCCTGTACAGGGTTTCCGAGGCTGTTAATCTTTATGGAAGCAGAAAGCCTCATCTTTCTCCCGTGGAATACCTGGTAGTTTTGAACTGCTGACCTTAAGGTTCATAGTCCGATTCATTACCACTATGCTACTACAGCTCCTGAGTCCCCGATTATAGAAAAGTATAAGTGAATGGAGATAGGAAATGAAAAGATAGTCTCTGATCTCTAAGAGCTTCTAGTCACTGCCATCATCAACCTCCTCACTAGCATTAAAACGACCATCACCACTGCTGGGTTATCCTCTAATCTTTCCCTTACCCAAACTTTTATGGAACTTGGAAATTGACAGTTATCAGCCTGCTGTGAATAATAATTATCTGTGGATTTGCACACCTCCTTTATTAGACTTGCAGCACCTGGCAGGCTTCATCTCCATACCCTAAGTCACTTTGCTCAAGGACTTTCAGAGACCAGATATGCAATAAATATGTGCTGATCCAAACTGATTCCAGCTCTCATCCTTTTTCGCCAGACTTCATTTCAATTACCTTCTCCCCAGATATTCATTTCCTTCTTTCTCTGCTATCCATTTCCCCTTCTCCTGCTTCTCCCGCTCCCTCTAGTTTTCTCTCCCTTTCACTGGAGAATTGCCAGCGTACAGCACTGAGAACAGAGCTAGAAATTAAGAATCTGAAGAACTCACTGAAATGAATGGTTTAAAATGGACTTGATGACAGTCTGTCAAGCACTCTTAATGATAAACTTCTATCAATTTGCAAACTAGACTCAGTCCTGACTCTCCACCAGCTTCTCAATCAGAAAAAATGTTAAGGGGGAGATGTGAAGATGTGTCAGTCCTTGATCTTATACCAGGCCTTATATGATCAGGTCCCTGCCTACATACTTTGCTTCATTTCATGCCACTCTCCTTGTTCAAAACTTCAGCCACACGGACTCTCGGTTTGCCCCTTACACTTGCTAAGTTTGCCCTTTCTTGTGAATTTCAACTTTGCTTTTATATCTGTCTAGAACTCTTTTCCCTTACAAAATCACATGTTTGATTCTTTCTCATTTAAATCTCAGCTCCAACATCCCTTACTCAGAGAAGACTTCCATGGTCACCCTATCTAACGTTATACCTTCCACACCCTTCTCTAGCATATTACCGCAACCTATTATTGTCAAGCACTTGCAACAATATGAAATTATTTTGCTTATTCATTTCTTCTATCAATTACTATCTATATCTCTCCACTAGAGTTTGATCTCCATGAAAAACTGAACTGTGTTCATGCTGCATTTCTAATATTAAGGTCAGCATTAACACTGTAGCCACTAGCCACATAAAGCTATTTGATTTTAAATAAAACATAAATATAATTCAGAACTCAGTTCTTCAATCACAATAGTCACAATTCAAGTACTCAATAGTCACAACAGGTTGTTTTTGTTGTTGCATGCCATCAAATCAGTTCCCGCTCATAGCAGCTTACAGAGTTTCCGGGAAGCGACTGTTAGGTTTGAACCACTGGCTTTGTGTTTAGCGGTCTAGTGCTTATCCTATAGTGCAACGCCAGGACTCCTGTAGTGACTACCATACTGAACAGCATAGATGATGTTTCCATCATCACAGAAAGTTCTAACAGTACTGATTTAGAACAATTCTTGGCACATACTAAGCATCTAATGAATATCTGTTAAGTGAGTGAACGAATGCTTCTTTTCATTATTACTTAATTTCAGGGCACTCTCCCCTACTTTAAGGCTTTAAAACCCTAGAAGTGGGATAAACCAGACAACACAGCACAATATCCAGCATGATGAGGGGTCTCCCAACTAATGTTACAGAAGACAGTGCTATATAAATGGGGCCATATCCTCTGAAAGAGAATATTTGTGATATAATTATGTTGAAAGAAATTGTGCATGGGTTGTAATGATCTCAGATTACTGTATGATCTCAAAGAACTCTCCAAATACTAAATAGATTTGTTTTTGTGTTAATGAGATCATCACTGCAAAAAAGTGCCCAAACTGAGAATGATTAGCCAGGTATGATGGGTATTACAAAATTAATTCTTGATTCTAGAAAAGTTACAAGATTTAGTTATTGAAAAACCTTCAAACTCTGAGAAATTTTGATCCTCTGGCTCCCTGATGCCTTCAGATCAATTTCAAAGAGTTAATAACATGCTTTAGCTATTTCTAGCATCCAACAAACAACCCAATCCTGTTATACATCCAAATTGTTGCTGTTATTGTTAAGTGCCATCGAGTTGGTTCCAACCCATAATGATCATGTATATAGCAGCTGGTGAGCTTGAACCACCAACCTTGTGGTTCAAATCGACTTTGAAGTCCAGCGCATCAACCCACAGTGCCACACCCAGACTCCACATCCACATTGGAAAGCAGTAATTTAGTGGGAGGAGCAGAGGTGTTGAACCAAAATGAACTAGGTTCACATTCTAGCTTTGTGACCTTCACTTTTCTTGTCTGTAAAATGGGCTGTATGTAGGTAGGAAGGAAGATCAAATAAGAAACCAGAAGTAAAGACCCCGGAACATAGTAGGCCAATGTTCACTTCCAAGTAGGATACCATTTTGTCTGTGTGCATCATCATCATTATTCTTATATTGTTGGTTCAAAACCTGTTGCCACTGGGTCTATTTTAATTCGTAGTCACTCTCGATGGTGTGATTTATAGACATGACCCCATTGCTTTGAGGGAATATGACAATTATTAAAGAGAAAGAAGAGACAGAAACAGAGAAAATCTATTGAGACTGTACTTTAAATGGAATTCATTTATAGAGCAACTACTGTGTGTCAGTTCCCTGTAGATAAAAATACGTTCTTAAAAAGATTGTACTGTAGAAGTCAAGATGGACAGATGCCTAAGGAGCTTTAAAACAAGGCAAGCAGACACAGGAGCTGAAATTGAAATTGTTCCATACAAAGTTATAAAATAAACAGGGGAGAAGGACATTAATTCCAAAATTAGCTCTTGGGAAGACTTCTTAGAAGGATCATTTGGCTGGATAGGGTTGTGAGAAGTACACACTAAAGGTAGGAATTGGAGGAAATTAAGATAAAGATATTTTTTACAAAATGACTAGAATGGAACACAATGGGGGGGATTCTGTGAAGAATGCCATTTGAAGACTTGTTCGCTTCATATAACCCCCATCGTGGTTTTAAGGTTGTTACCAGGAGTCCTATGGCCAATTTGTTACACTTTGGATTTTAGCAAGGGGGAACCAGGTAGAGACGGACTGAACATGTCTCACCTTAGACTTATCACCAGCCTGTTCAGGTAATAAGCACTGAAGTTCTTGACTAGGGAACCGGAAGGGAGGCAAGAGAGAAGATACCAACATAAATGTCTTCTCACACAACTGAAGGACTCTGGGGAAAAGATTTTTCCTGGGAAACATAGGACTGTGTGGTCAATAATATCAACTCTTGCAGGCAGTAAGAAAGGGAAGATGTTTAATTTGTTCTGAACAGAGCAGAGTGTTTTTACAGTCCGGGATTATACTGTTTCAAATGTATTCATTGTAGACTAGGCTGGACAACCTACACTCAACAGGGTCCCAACAGCTGATTTGGAATCTCTGAGGTGCTTCTTCTCAGTTGAAATGGAGTCACAGCTCCCCCTTCTGGGAGCTAAAATACCATCCAGTCCTGAAAAAAAGCCTATGTGGAAAAGGCTCTATTGCAAATGGGCCTGAAAAAACCCGATGTTTCTTAATGCTCGCTGGCATCCAAAAAGAAACATCTAGGGGTTCAGGAGCAGTTCTGCCTGGGCCTGATTCTGACTTCTCAAGAATCTATCATTTACAAAATTGTGTATTTCCCTTCCCCTTGAGTTACGGATGATGCCTTTATGGGGGGTGGGGGAGGAGGGGAGCACAATTTGATGAGGAGGTTGCAATTTTCTTTTGGAGAACACAGCAAGTAGAAAAGGTTTTTGGGTCTGTATTTGCATATATATGTATGAGTGCACGTATCCTTGTGTGTAGTCCTGTGCCTACAAGATATATAAATATGTAGGGATGAGCTCCTAATTCATATAAAGAAATTAATTGGCCTGAGTATTTGCATGGGTAGATGAGTATACAGTTTCCTCTCTGGAAAACCCTCCTTAATAAAGAGTTCAGGTAAAGCTGAGAAGCTCTGCTGGATTCTATCTACCAGTTGTAGTCAGTATTGGGTGGCTGCTGGAAGTCACTGGCAAAAGAACGCCCATTCAGTGTTGTGTGTGTATGATGGAGCGAGTGATGAAGGCACTGGTCCTGTCTCTTGAGAGTCTTGTTCTCGGATGGAGCAGCTTTGAAATGGATCTCTGAAATGAGACATTTGATGAGCAATGAGCATTTGCTTTTGTGGGATTTGATGTATAGTCCCTGGGCGGAGTGGAGGAGTGGAAAGGACATTGACCAGGCGGCCGGACAACCTAGGCTCTAGTCCTAGGCATGTCACCAATTCGACAGAGAACACAGAGGAATATTCATCCCCTCTCTGGGCCCCAGAGTCCTCTCTGTCTGCTCTTAAATATTCCTTCTACCTTTGAATGTCTATAAATTGAAAATTAGAAAAAATGAAAGCAGCTCCTAATATGGGGCTTCAGCCTCTGCCCCCCACCTCAAATGCACTATGGAGTTCTGCTGTCACAGAAGTCTCCTAAAGCAGGGTCCCCGTGACTGTTTGGAGGGCTTCAGCCTGAGGTATCAGTCACTGGCCTGAGACCAGAGTGTCTGCAAGTGCATTCAGGTAGCATTACCCACCAGTCTGGGCAGATTCCTGCAAACACATGTTTGCTTTTATCTCTCCTCAAAAGATATTGCATTTTTATACATTTTTAAAGCCAAGTATATTCCTACCTTTTACCCAAAATGGCCTTTTCAGTGGTCCCTTTACACCAAGGCAGGTAAGAGGCTGGGCCCCAACATCTCACCGCTTGTTCTCCCAGCACCTTGCTCACTGCCTGGGAGCAGAAAGACTGCCTCTTACCTTGGGAAAGTAACAGCTGCCGAGTCTGGAAGCCATGCTAACAGCAGTAAAACTCAGCATTTTTGCTGAGTAGGGCAAGCCTTTCTAAGAGGCAGCCGGGAATCAAATCAATGGCTAGTCCCAGAGTCCAAGCCCAAAAGAGGTCTTAGCCAGGAAGGCCAAGGGGACCTATAGAGCCTCCTAGAACACAGTAGAAAGGGGACCTTGGCCCAAACTGTCCTCATGAGTATGGGATTCTTGCCAGGGCCCCTGTGCCCTTGGCAGTGTTTTGGAGCCAACCATGATATGGGAAGTCCATACTGACAGCAGTTTAAGTCAATTACTGCCACATTTTGCCACGGCTTCCCCACCCACAACCCTTTCCCAAATTGTAGGTCCCCTTCAGTATTAAACACACACGCCACCTCCATGCCAGCCTTCTTCTAGTATCTTCCTAACTCCAGGAGAGCCATGGGGGTGGAGGGTGTGTATGATTTAGGAAGAGATTCTCTGAGGGCATCTTAAGCATAAAATGGGAAGAGGAAGGCAGAATCTGTCTTAGGAAAAATGCCCCATCTATCTTCTCCTACCCAGAGCTGCCCTCAAATGAAATTTCCTCTGAGACCCTGAGTAACTGCAATGGATGAGCAAGTCCCCCCAGGACTCACTCCTTTCCCTTGAGGGAGATCATGCAAACTTGTCAAGACCCTTCCAAAAAGCCTCAGGAGCAGGAGGTACTGTTTTGCTTTTATGATCACACATGGAGACAGGGCAGGTTGCAACCTCAGGCTCACCAAGCCCCACATAAGGAGCTCACTGCTGACTTCTCCCTTTCTCTGTCACCCACTACCCAGTGCCTCTAAATTCCCATCAGAATCCCGGAGCCTGCCCAGTGTGGAATTTAAAGTGACAGCATCTCATTTTCCTCAGGGTTTGGCCATTTCTCTTCCATATTAAACGGTGGGATCAAGTGTAGCAGGACTCCATCCTTTGGATAAAATTTCCATCAGGAGGACCAGCATTAGGCTAAATAACGTGTCATTCTTGTCCACCAAATCTTCCCCAGACCCCATGCTCAGAGCTCCAAGAGGAAGTCCACAGCGGGTTTCCCGATGGCTACGTGATCCCATAGTAAGGCGCCCACGCCGTGTAAGCTGAAGAGACCTAATTAAAAAGGCACACAAGCGCACACATGCAAACACATACATACAAACATGCACACACACATCGCGCTGTAAGTAGGTTACAGGACCTCTCTTCTCATCCCCTCCCTTTCTCTCTCACACACACCATAATCACACGCACCAAACGCCAACGACGCCACACAAGCAAACACACACTAGCACCACATCAAGTTCCCACTAAGGCACACACGTCCGGAGAGCGTGGGCAGAGGGCACACACAATCACTTACTAAAACCCGCATTTAACCCTTTGTGTCCTGGGGAACACAGACACCACCATTCCCTCCCGGAACCGGAGAGGACTTGGAGGCGGCGGGGAAACCGTGGGGGAAGGGGGGGCAGAGCGGACGAGGGTGCCTGGTGGGGGAAGGGCGGGAGTGAGAGGGGGCGCCCCGAATGCGGTCTGTGGCCAGCTTCAAGGACAGCTGCGATGCCGGGCACTGAGCCCGGAGCTGCCTTACCTGGAGTCAATGTCCGTCTTTGGCCGAGAGCTGCGGGCGGACGCTTTTTATTCGGCTAGGTGGGAAGTTGAGAGAGCCCTGCGTCCAGCTCGCATACCGGGGACGGCGCGGGGACTGCAGGCGTGGGGGTACCTGGCTCCTAGCAGCCTGGCTCATACTCAGCCGTAAAGTCCCCTTCGCTGGTCCCGAGGACAGGCATGAATCCCGGTTCTGGAAGGCGGTCACTACTCCCTCTGCCTCCCAGCTCTCAAGCTCTCTCTCGCTCGCTTCCCCCTCTCGTTCGTTCGCTCGCCTGCGCTTTCCTCCTCCCTCCGCGCCAGATCAGTTAGCAGCGGTGGGGACCCGGAGCGAGGCGGCTGGCGAATGGAGAGGGAAGTCCAAGTGCGCCGCGGTCTCAGGGCTGGGAGCAACGGAGGCCGGGCTACGCGGAGGGAGGGACTTACCCAGCGACGGGCGAAAATGAATGGGGGAGCGGCGGCTGGGGGCGGGGAGGGAGGAGTCGAGCGCCCGGGTTTATTCTGAGGAGTGTTTTGTACATCTTTAGGCGGAGGAGGAGAAGGGAGAGAAGGAGAAAAGGGAGGCCGACTCAGAGGGGAGGGACGCCGTGGGTGGGCTGAGACTGAACCATTGGTGACTCTCATAGGTCCGAGAATAGGCTGGTGTGTCTCTGGGTATGTGTACTCAAAGGGGCTGTGTATGTGCGCAAACCCAGAGTCGTAGTGTCCTCAAGCGTTTCTGTAGCTGTGTGCGTCGTGAGTGATCTGGGTGTTTCTGCGTCTGCGAGTACTTGTGTGGCTGTGTGTATCTATCTGAGTGTGGGTTTTGCCTCGGCAAATGCCTGCGTGGGTCCGTTTGTATATGCGTGCTCCTGAGTATTTGATACTGTTTCTGTGTGTAGGCGTGAGCCCACATAACCTCTTAGAATTAAGCAAGTGCAAGAATCTCTACGTGGGCAGGATGTGGGAATGAGAAGCTGTGGGTACCCAAAGTTCTCTGGAAACCACCACAGGCAGAGAAGGGGCACGGCATGATGGCCAAAGCACGAATATGAAGAGCTCAAGTAGTCCCAGTTAAGCATAAAATACTGTCCCCAGGAATGTGGATATGGAATATTTTCCTGATTTAGGAAAGATATCCCATACAGGAACCCACCCAGTGCATCTCCTATGTGTGTGGCTTACTTTGTTACCTTAAAAAACAAACAAACAAACAAACAAAAAACCAGCAATGCAGCCCTTGAAGTTTTGGCAAAAGTAAGAAGTATGGGTAAAATTGCCAGATGGAGGAGTAGAAAAGGATAGGGGCACAATGATGGGGTATGTACGTAATGGAACCCAGATTGAGTAACAGTTCAAGATGTAAAGATTTTGAATCCTGTAGCTATGTGATTTTTGGCCAAATTACCATCCTCTTAAGCCTCAATTCCTCTTCTTATAATACTAAAATATAAGTAGCAACCTAATAGAGTTTATGTGAAATTCAAATGAGTTAGTGTATGTAAAAACACTTTTACATACCCTCTGGAATTTAGTAAGCATTTAGAAAGTGTCCCTTCTATTATGATAGCTGTTGTTATTAATGTTATTATTATCCAGTGAATAGGAAAGAGAAGATATGAATAACCAAGGACGACTTAGAAATATCTAGGAGGTATGCACTAATTGGAATAAATGATTATTGAAACAAAATAAAAGAGAAATATTTGAGTGAGATTGGGAATGTGAGAAAAAGGTTTTAATTAGCAAGAAGAGAAAGAAGAAGAGGAAGGCAGTGCGGGAGGAAGAGAGATAGAAAAAAATGTGCCTGTGTTGCAAGAGTACTTGACTGGGGAGCTAGGAAGAGAAATGGGGACTAGCAATCAGTTCAATTCTGAATTGTCCCCTGCTTCTCATCCATTCTAATTTAAACGAGGGGGAATCAGCACCACGGACAGCTCTTCAGCCACTGACCAACTGAGTGATTTCTCTTAACAACTTGCTCTTTTGCCCTGGCAATGTTCTACATTCAGGCCTAGGGTCAGATCCTAGGCAATAGTTTCTGAGGCAGTACTCACTTTGATTCCACCCACTATGAAATACACTCACCACACATATTGCATCTCCCATTAATTTTCAAATGAATCTCTCAGGTTATTTCCTTTCTGTCCCTGACTCCTTTCTTTTTTCTTCTCTTCCTCTTGGCCTCTCTATCCCACCCCTTTATTCATTTATCTCTCACTTCCTCTCTATTTCTCCATCATCTCTTAATTCAAATTTGCCTCCTTGGACATCAGTAGGCTACAACAGGCTTGATAGGAAAGTAGTTCTGAAATCAGTCTGAAACAACCTAATCAGTCAGACAGTAAAGGGAGGACCAAGGTACAGACTGATTCATTTGAACTCCTTTCACTTAATCTTATAATGTGAATCAGGAACCAGATGCCTTGAAATAGGAGGCTTAACACTAGAAAACATTTTCCTATCTTCTTCTCCCTTACCTCACAGAGCCAATATGTTCCTTGAGAAACCTAGAACTCTTCCCAATTGTTACAAAGAAAAAAAAAAAAACAAAGGAAAAAGAATTTTTGAATCTCTAGCATGCATAAGATCTTCCATTTGGAGGTTTCCTTATATATTATTATTTGTACAATGTGATGAGACATAAGATAGGTAATACTATATCATTTTTACATAATAGGAAATTGGAACATGGAAAACTTGAGTAGCTTGTAAAAGTACAGCTAGTAGATGATGGAGTCAGGAATTCTATATCCTATACTGATTCTGTGTTGGAAGAGCTACAATCAGAATGCTCCTTGGAAGCCAGGATGGCTTACTTCATCTTTCATATTTCGGACATATTATCAAGAGGGACCACTCCCTGTAGAAGGATATCATGTTTGGTAAAGTTGAAGGTTGGAGAAAAAGAGGAAGACCACCAACAAGATGGATTGGCACAGTGGCAGAAACAATAGACTCCAGCGTAGTAACGATTGTAAGGTTGACCCAGGACTGGACAATGTTGCATTGTGTTGTACATATGGTTGTACCAAGTCAATGGCACCTAATTACAACAACAACATACTGATTCTGTATTTTGTTCTCTGGACATAATGGATAAGGCCTAGGATGATTGCAAGATCAAGGAATTTAATAGTATCACAGTGCCCAATCCTAAATACCAATTTAAGTGTCAAAGACCATTATGTTCTCTGCACCAGTGGAATATTTAGCAGCTCTTATCCTCGATTGCTTGAAACAAGACAACCTATGGACAAAACTGAGAAGTATAAGTATTCCTGAACACTTAATTGTGCTCATGAGGTATCTGTACATGGACCAAGAGACAGTTGTTTGAACAGAACATGGGAACACTGAATGGTTCAAAATTAAGAAAGGTGTGCGACCTTTCACCATACTTATTCAACTTGTATGCTGAGCAAATAATCTGAGAAGCTGGGTTCTATGAAGAAAAACGTGGCATCAGGATTGAAGAAAGACTCACTAACAACTTGCGATATGCAGCAGCCTTGCTTGCTGAAAGTGAAGAGGACTTACATACTGATGAAGATCAAAGAGCACAGCCTTCAGTATGGATTGCATCTCAATATCAAGAAAACTACGATTCTTACCACTGCACCAGTAAACAACATTCTTATCAATGGAGAAAAGATTGAAGTTGTCAAGGACTTCATTCTTTTTGGATCAAGTATCAACACTCATGGAAGCAGCAGTCAAGAAATCAAATGACATATTGCATTAGGCAAATCGGCTGCACAAGATCTTTTTAAAGTGTTACAGAGCAAAGATGTCAGCTTGAAGACTAAGGTGCGCCTGACCCAAGCCATGGTATTTTCAATAACCCCATATGCATGTGAAAGCTGGACAGTGAATAAGAAAGACTGTAGAAGAATTGATGCTTCTGAGCTGTGATGTTGGAGGAGAATATTGAAAGTACCATGGGCTGCCAAAAGAGCCAACAGATCTGTGTTGGAAGAAGTGCAGCCAGAGTGCTCCTTGAAGAACAGGATGGCCAAACTTCATCTCTCATACTTCGGACATATTGTCAGGAGGGACCAGTCGCTGGAGAAGGACATCATGCTCGGTAGGGTGGGGGCTCAGAGAAAAAGAGGAAGACCCCAGCGAGATGGATTGGCAAAGCATGGGCTCAAGCATGGCAACAATAGTGAGGTTGGCCCAGGACCAGGCAGCGTTTCATTCTGCTGTGCATAAGGTCACTATGAGTTGGTACTGACTAGATGGCACCTACCAACAACAACATTCTGTAAGGAGGAGAAGAAGGCTTTGCATGAACAGATTTAGGACTAACCTAAGTCTTATGGTTTCTAAGTTTCAAGTAAAACTCCAACCTTTCCAGGTCTTAGTTCATTTGCATTTGGCTCTGTTTAGCTTCCCTGTTTCTATGAAGAAATGCTAAGAGGGCCATTAAAAACTGTCTCCAAAGATTCCTTGGTCATCAAAAAAGTTCTCAGTGTGAAGTATTCCTAATGACTTACAGAGAAAGCAATTGGTACCATATGGATAACATTTTAACAGAAATACACACGGGTGGGAAAAGGTTTAGAGGCCAAAAATATATTTCTCTTTTTTTTTTTCTTCTTTGCCAAAGAAAGAACATTTAAGGCAGCTTGAGATATGTGAGAAATGTCTTGTTCTTTCTTTGGGGTGGGTGTTGGTGAGCAGCTGTTTGCTATTTCCACTGAATTTACCACGGGCTTGTTTGGGAAGGAGGTTCCAATGGTTTAAGGTAGACTTAAGAAGGAACTTCCTGTCCATAGATATTCCCATAAGGGAATAGGATCCTTTTTCAGGGGCATTTAATGAGGCAACTTATTTCCTTTATAGTCTTCATAGCATGATGAGTATACTTGAAATTTATTCAATATTTGGGACTCACAGTCTCTTTTGAAACCTTTGTGATTGCTTATGAACTCTCTCTTGGTAAAATATGTAGTTACAAAAATATCTACAATAGGTTGCATGGAATTTCATTGAATCATTGCACATTAGTATTACTTATGAATGTCTAGGCCTGACTCCAGAATCAGAACCTATGGCACTGTGGGTTAATGTGCTGGACGGCAAAGTTGTTTGAACCACAACATCAGTCCAACACATAACTTTTAATTAAAGTTGGTGGTTCAAGTTCACCAGCTGCTCCTCGGAAACCCTATACAGGGTTACTATGGGTTGGAACTGACTCGACAGCACTTAACAACAACAACAATAACTGAGTAGATAACCTTTTTGGTTTTTAACCTTACCTTAGATTTTATAGGTTGTTTTATTTATATTTGAGCTTAAGAAATTGGAAAAGAGAAGTCAGTAGGACAATCAATAAGTAGGTAAGTAGTCCAGTCTGGGAAATACACAAGAAATACAGATCAATCAGTGATGAGATGGAGGTGCCACTTCCCCCTCCTTAAATAAAGATAAGATTCAGTGCTGTTTGTGTACGACTCTGCGCCACCTGCTGCTGCCTCAAAGGCTTAAGTTTCCTACTCCTGTCAAATCTCAAAGGATTTAAAAGCCCTTAATCTGGGATGCCTTGGGTTCATAACAAGTTGAACAGCTGCAGGAAAAGCCAACATTTGTTGAGTGCCTACTGAATGTGAGAAAATTAGAAAATTTCAGAGATGAATGTATTTTGCCTGGTCTTTGACTTCTAGGAATCTGGAGTTCATTGCAGAGCCAACTGTGTACCTTCATAATCATAATGCCCCATGAAATGTAAATGGCATGGTCAGAGGTTATAGAAAATGATGCAAAAACTAAGAGAAGGAAAAACTTGCCTCTGGTGTGGTATGATAGGATCAACATTGGACTATGAACCACAAGTTTGGCAGTTCAAACCCACCAACTGCTCCTTGGAAACATTAGAAAGGGTTGGTATTAGTCAGAACCAACTCAATGGCACTGAACAACAACAACAATATGAGACATAACATTTGTCACTTATCAAGAGCTCTTTAACAACAACAAAAAGCAGTTTAATTAATAACTGGAATCCTAGAACATGTAATTGTGCTCACGAAGGATCCTGTACATAGAGCAAGAGACAATCATTATAACAAAATAAGGGGATACTGGGTGGTTTAAAATCAGGAAAGGTGTACCTCAGGTTATAGTCTTTCACCATACTTATTCAATCTGTATGCTGAGCAAATAACTCCCAAAAGATGGATTATATGAAGAAGAATGTGACATCAGGATTGGAGAAAGACCCATTAACAACCTGAAATACACAGATGGCACAGCCCTGCTTGCTGGAAGCAAAAAGGACTTGAAGTGCTCACTGATGAAGACCAAAGACTACCACCTTCAGTATGGATTGCACCTCAGTGTAAAGAAAACTAAAATCGTAACAACTACTCCAATTTATAACACCATGATATATGGAGAAAATATATTGAAGTTATCCAAGTCTTCATTTTGCTTAAACCCACAATCAACACTCATAGAAGCACCAATCAAAAAACAGCATATTGCCTTAACCACATCTGTTACAAAAGACCTCTTTAAAGTGTTATAGAGCATAGATGTCACTTTGAGGATTGAGGTGTACCTGATCTTTGCCATGGTATTTATAATCACATCATATGCATGTGAAAATTGTACGGTGAATAAGGAAGATCATGGAATAATAAATTCATTTGAATGATGATATTTGAGAAGAATATTGAAAGTACCATAGGCCACCAGAAGAATAAACAAATCTGTGTTGGAAGGAGTACAGCCAGAATGCTCCCTAGAAACCAGAATGGAGAGACATTGTATCTCCTATTTTGGACTCGTTGTCAGAAAACACCAGTACCGGGAGAAGGAGATCATGTTTGGTAAAGTGGAGAGTTGGCGAAAAAGAGGAAGACCATCAAGGAGATGGATTGATACAGTGGCAGCAACAATAGACTCAAATATAAAAACACTTGTGAGGTTGGTGAAGGACTAGAAAGTGGTTTTGTTCTATTGTGCATCAGTTCTATATGAGGCAGACCTGACTCAACAGCACCTAACAACAGCAACATGGTTTATTGGTAAAGTGCCGGCTTTGTGCAAATTGTTAAGCTCTTGATTACTAGCTGAAAGATTGGTGGTTTGAACCCTTTCAGAGATGCCTTGGAAGACAAGCTTGGTAGCCTGCTTCTGAAAGGTCATAGCCTTGAAAACCCTCTGAAGCAGTTCTACTCTGCACACATAGACTAGCCATGAGTCAAAATTGACTTGAGGTAACTGACAGCAACAACATTTACTGGGCATTTACTAGGTGTGCTTTCATTGTACTTGATTCCGCAATCAACATCTGTGGAAACAGCAGTCGCAAAATCAAAACAAAGTATTGCATTAGGCAAGTATGCTGCAAAAGACTGTTAGAGAACAGAGTTGTCATTGTGAGGACTAAGGTGCACCTGAACCAAGCCATGGTATTTTAATAACCTCATATGCATGCAAAAGCTGGACAATGTATAAGGAAGACTGAAGAAAAATTGATACATTTGAATTATGGTGTTTTGCAATGAATCTGGAATATACAATGGATTATCAGAAGAATTAACAATCTTTCTTAGAAAAAGTGTAACCAGAACGCTCCTTTGAAGAAAGGATGCAGAGACTTCATCTTTTGTACTTTGGACATGTTATCAGAAGGGACCATTTCCTGGAGAAGAATACTATATTTGGTAACACAGAAGGTCAATGAAAAAGATGCTTTCTTCATCATTCAATAATTTGCCCAGAGAATTCTTCAGTAACGAAAGTCAAGGCTTGAATTTTTTTCTTCAGTTCCCTCAGCTTGAGAAATGCTGAGCATGTTCTTCCTTTTGGTTTTCTGACTCCAGATTTTTGCACATTTCATTGTAATATTTTACTTTGTCTTCTCGACCTGACCTTTGAAATGTTCTATTTAGCTTTTGTACCTCCTCATTTCTTCCATTTGCTTTAGCATCTGTATGCTGGAGAGCAAGTTTCAGTGCCTTTTCTGACATCCATTCTTATCTCTTCCTTCTTTCTTGTCTTCTTAATGACTTTTTGCTCTCTTCCTGTATGATGTTCTTGATGTCATCCCACAACTCTTCTGGTCTTCAGTCTTTAATGTTTGATGTATCAAATCTGTTCTTCAAATGGTCTCTAAACTCAGGTGGGATATATTCAAGGTCATATTTTGGCTCTCGTGGACTTGGTTTCATTTTCTTCAGCTTCAGTCTAAATTTGCATATGAGCAATTGATAGTCTGTTCCACAATCTGCCCTGGCCTTGTTTTGGCTGATGACACAGAGCTTTTCTACTGTCTCTTTCCACAGATGTAGTCAATTTGATTTCTGTGTATTCCATCTGGTGAGGTCCATGTGTGTAATTGTCTCTTATGTTATCTAAAGAAGGTATCTGAAATGAGCAAATCATTGATTTTGCAGAATTCTATCATGCATTCTCCAGCATTATTTCTATCACCAAGGCCATATTTGCCAACTACTGATCCTTCCTCTTTGTTTCCATCATTTGCATTCCAATCACCAGTAATAATCAATACATCTTGATTAGATGTTTGTTCAAGTTCAGATTGAAGAAGTTGGTAGAATTCTTCTATTTCATTCTCCCTGGCTTTAGTGGTTGGTGCGTAAATTTTAATAACAGTTGTATTAATTGGGCTTCCCTGAAGGTGCTGGATATTATCCTATCACTTACAGCATTTTACCTCATGTCTGATCTTGATATGTTCTTTTTGACCATAAATGCAACACCATCCCTCTTCAATTTGTCATTCCTGGCATAGTAAACCATGTGGTTGTCAGATTCAAAATGGCCAATACCAGTCCAGTTCAGCTGACTAATGCCTGATATGTATGTTTTATGTGTTACATTTCATTTTTGACAATTTCTGATTTTCCTAGATTCATCATTTTGAGTGCCTTTCAACCTGTGGGGCTCATTTTCCAGCACTATATTTGACAGTTTTCTCTGCTATTTATAAGATTTTCAGTGACTAAATATTTGGAAGTAGTTCGTCACTCCTTTTTCCTAGTCTGTCTTCATCTGGAAGCTCATCTGAAACCTGTCCACCATGGGTGACCCTTCTGGTATTTAAAAGACCTGTGACATAACTTACAGAATTACAGCAATTTACCAGCCACCACAGTACGACAAACTGACAGATGAGTAGTGGTATCCCTACTTAGTACTCTTGTCAGCTAAACTTTCTGTCAGCTAAAAACAAACTGCTTACTTGTTCCTGTAGCGGCCCCAGTTTCCTTGTACACTTTCTCATCCTGGTCGCCCTACTTCCATGTCTTTTTCTTCCCAGGAACATTTCATTTTTGCGTGAGCAAATCTAACCTCTTCATAAATATGGAATTGATGTGTCTGCTCCTACTCTGTTAGGGTACAAGAGATTTCAGCATTAAGTGTACCTGTCTCGGCACTATCTGGCCTTAAGTACCTAATATTATCTTCCCTAGCTTCCAAACGCACTGGACATCTTTTAATGTGTACTTTACCAAGTTCTTTTATATCTCTAAGTCTGTGTGCTGGCTGTTCCCTCTCTGAGAAACTACTTTCTGCTCCTGACCAAGTCCTATCCACCCTTCACTTATCAGTGTAAATACCACTTCCCTGTATCCCAAGCCAAGACAAGTAAGTGTCTGCTATCAGCTTTCTCACCACCCTTCATATCTCCTTGATACCATATATATCATCAGTATAATTCAACAGTCATTGGTGGAATTATTGCTTAATATCTATTTCCCCAGATAGAATTAAATAGCTTAGTACACAAAGATAAAGTGAATATATATCCTATATCCCAGGGCAGGAGTCCTGGGGGCACTAACTACAAAGTCATTGGTTCCAGCTCAGCCCCCACTCCATAGGAGAAAGCTGAGGTTGTCTATGCCAGGAAAGATTTACAATCTCTGAAATGCTAGATGGGGTTGCTATGAGTTGGAATCAACTCAGTAGCATTGGGTTTGGTTTTGTGTTTTTTTGATATCCTGAGAACTACTCTATGTGTTTCACAAACATTAATTCATTTAATCCTTTTAGCAGTCCTCTGATATTAAAACTATTGTTATAATTATCATCACCTCTTTATGAACAAATACAATGGACTCAAACATATTAACTATCATGAGACTGGAGCAACACCAGACTGTGTTTTCTTCTGCTGTACATAGGATCACTATGAGTTGGAGCATAGTTGGCAGCACGTAACAGCAATAACAAGAAGTCATAAACAGAGCTAGAATTCCCTCTGCAGAAATCAAGCACATAGCCAGTATGCTGTCTAGCTCTTTACATGGCAGGACCCCCATACATATTTATTGTATAAATAGAAGCTTTCCCCAATTCCTTCAATACAAAGGATATTCTTCCTCCTCTGGGTTTGTGACACTCTTTCTGCTTTTCATAATGGTTATTTGCATATATGAACCTGGCCCCTGGGATCCCTAGTTGCCAACTCTGATTTTTCAGCAAATATACTGATTTTCTGGAACTATACTACCACTTACTAACTCTCTAATAAGGAAAGAGTTATACCATTCCTAGCCTCCCCCCAAGTCACAAGAATGGATGTGTTGGGGCATGAACACATGCAGACTGGCTTCACTAGGCATTCTCAGCTTTCTCTCCCTCTCCTCCTCCCCTCTTTCCATGATGCTAAACTTCCAGCTTCCTCAGGCCTGAGCCTGCCCAAACCATTACCCTGGTGGCATATGACTTCTAAAAAGAGTTTCCTAAAAGAAGGCCAGAAAAGTACAATCCTGTTGGCTGGGGCTTAAGAGGCATCCCTATTGTAAACCTCTTCACTATCCTACTTAAGCCCTTTAAAAATCTCCTTGGTTTTGTTTTGTTTTCTAAACCTTATATGTTGTAGTGACTGAACGCTATGCATCTAAAATCTAACAGAGACATGTCGGGTAGTCACACTTCACCAAAAAAGCAAACTGATGCACAAAAACATGCAATGACTTGCATAAAAGGACAATATTTTGTAATGAAGAGCCTAGGACTAAAATTCAGGTATACAACCTACTAGTTTTCTGGCTCTTTATTTCTCTGTCAGACACATTTCTGGTGGGCTAGTGATCAATCTATACCATTCCATTTTCTTTTAGTGCCTCTGGTGTTCTGATGAGTCAGCTCTACCCCAGGGCTCATTCTCCATCATATTCCACTAGGGGGAGCCCTTCATAGGTTATTTGAAGATTTAAACTTGCCTCATTTTTTCATTCTCCTTTTTGGCTAACAGCACTTTTATTTTCCTTTGGGAATCCCATCCTAGTACATCTCTCAGTTCATTTGACAATAGACTGTTCTAGATGGACTCATCTTGTCCCTGGATACAGAACAACTAACAAGGCTGGCCAGTTAGGGTGTTCTATCTTGCTGGTCACTGTGATTGGTTTTCTTGTTGTTGTTGTTGTTAAAAGCTGTCAGTTCCAACTCATACCAACCCAGTGTAGGGTTTCCAAGGAGCAGCAGGTGGGTTTGAAGTGCCAACATTGCACGTAGCAGTCCAGTGCTTACCCTACAGCAGCCTCCCAGGACTCCATGATTGGTTTGATTTAGAGACGGACATTAACACAGATTGGACAATGAAAGTCAGCCCCAGAATGCTTCCTGAAATCATTATTGAAAAGTGCTACTAAGTAATAATAATAATAATAATAATAATGGAAATAATTAGTTGAATCTAAGCCAAAAATTTTTGGCATTTGCTTTCCCACCCAAGTGAAAGTCCTGACTGGGCCTAGAGGCAACAGGGAGGTAAGCTTCACCACAAAATGGACCTAGCGGTGGTTGGGTTAATATGTACAGTCTGGAGAAGGGCGTGGGGCAGCATGGATCTTGCCCACAAAAAGTCTGGCTTCAGCTTAACAGATGTTTCCAGGCATCCAGCTCTTATTTGTCAACTATTGCTGAGTATCTACCACATTCCCAGATAATCAGAACACATATTATCTCATTTAATCTTTACTACAATCCCATAAGAAACATATTATTGTCCTCATTTTTTCACAGGAATATGAGGCACAAGGATCACCCAGCCAGTCAGTTACTGATGGAGCTGGTAGTTAAACCCACAAGCATGCTCAGTCTAGCTGAACCTCAGCCGACAAATTGATCCATATCAGGAGTTACCCTTTGGGGAACAGTCACTGTAGGGTATGAAGTCCTGAGGGAACACCTGAGCACAGAGGAGAGAGACCGATTCAAGCAATTCTTCCATATCCTTCCCACTGATTAAAAAAAATTGTTCAGGACTTTGGGCATTAGTATTGGTCCCTAGCCAATATTGTTGTTGTTGGTTGCCATCAAGTCAATTCCACCTCATCATGACACCACATGTCCATGGTGATGGTGGGTGTGTGCCATCAAGTTGGTTCTGACTCATAGCGACCCTGTTCAGGGTTTCCAAGGCTGTAAATCTTTATGGGAGCAGAAAGTCTTATCTTTCTCTCATAGATTTATCAGTAGATTCAAATTGCTAGTCTGGCAGTTAGCAGCCCCATTCTCAATCCACTGCACTACCAAGGCACCTTCCATAGCAAGCAGAAAAATAGTCCTGCAGCCAAAAGAAAGTGAATTCTTCTAACAGTGAGCACAGAGAGGATCCCAAGCCTCATATGAGAACCAGAGCCCCAGTTGACATACGGATTTTCATTTAGTGAGACATTGAATGAAGAATATAATTCACTCCATGCCTGAACATCTGACTGACAGAAACTGCAAGTGAATTAATTTGGATTGTTTGAAATCACTAAATTTGTAGTCATTTGTTATTAACAATAGAAAACTAATATAATCTACAAGTAATCTGGTTGGGTCAAATCATCTTAACAGTTTCCCCTTTTTGTCAGAAATTACATGATCAGATGGCAATATCTGCTAGGGTTAAACTACCTGGGGAATCCCATAACACACTTAAACTCCTGCTCACCCCACCTGACATCCATTCACAAACACATCCTAGGCTAGAGAATAAATAAACCATCCCACTCAGCTTGCAAAGGTAACCCATTCAATGACTTCTCTATAAAAGTCTTGTCTCATTGGCATCTCCTTTTGAGTAAATTCCATCTGGATAAATATGATTATTGGGGATGGAAAATGTGAAAATGGTTTTCCTTTGTCCTATGGCTTATCTCGGTAAGTGGTGTCCTGACATAGTGACTTCCTGTGCTCTAAGGTGTGAATAAATGCCAATTATTCTCATCAGTAAGCATCATGAATTTGACGCATTGATTTGGAGTCAAACAAATTTCATATAAAATCTAGCATTACCACTTTTCAGAAGGAAATAGTCAAACTTACCAGGAGTCTTACACATGTAACTTTAACAACTTTACCTAAGTATCCTCATTTGTCAAATGGTGATTCAATCTTTTGTGTTTTGTGTTTGTTTTTTTTACCCCCAGTGCTTATTTGTTGAGCACCTTTTCTAAGACAGGCATTAAGTCTTAAGCAGTGAGTTGACCAGTCCCTTCTGAAGCACATAATCTCACATGGAAGTAATAGGCCATAAAGGTGGTTGTAATAATTTAATGAGATAACAAGTATTTACTGTTGTTGTTATGCGCCGTGGAATAGGTTCCGACTCATAGCAACCCTGTACAGGGTTTCCGAGGCTGCAAATCTTTACGGGAGCAGAAAGCCTCATCTTTCTCCC
>NW_006408599.1:4754884-4761426 GCF_000296735.1 Chrysochloris asiatica | reverse complement strand
GAGCATTCTCAGTAAGCCATGTTTAGAGGTGCATTGCACCTTCTCATTGGAATTATAGAATGGTATTATCAATTACAGCATGTATTGAACACTGACTTTGGGCAAAGCTATGATTTTTATCTCCAATAAGAGAATAATTAGTAATTGTCAAACTGGGATTTCATTTCCCAAGTCCATACACTCCAAAATGATTTGATACTGCCTTTTACTGTGTTTGTTATGGTTTTGTACTGTCAAGTCAGTTCTGACTCATAGCAACCTTACAAAGGATTTCCAAGAGCAGTTGTTGGGATTGAAATGCCAACCTTGCAGTTAGCAGTCCAGTGCTTATCCTACAGTGCCATACCAGAGACCTTGAAAGAAAAAGGAGCACTGGTGATGTAGTAAAGAGCCTTTGATGGTACAGAGATTTAGTGCTCACCTGCTAACTGAAAGATGGGTGGTTTGAACCTACCAAAAGCTCCACAGGAGAAACACGTCCAAGTCTGCTTTGGTAAAGATTTCCAAGCTTGGAAATCCTCCAGACTAGTTCTACTCTGTACTGTGAGTCAGAATCAACTTGATGACAGTGGACTTGGGCTTTTGGAGTAGTGCAATGGTTAGGTACTTGGCTGTTAACTGCAAGGTCATTGTTTCGAACCCACTAGCCACTCTGAGGAAGAAAAATGTGGCAGTCTTCTTCCATAAAGATTAACTAAAACTATAGCATAAATACACTATCAAACAGAGAAAAAATTAATGACTGGGACCTCCTAAAAATTAGACATTATATACAACAATATATTTCACCCAAAGAGTAAAATGAGAACCCAGAGACTGGGAAAATATTTGGAGCAATGACCTATCAGATGAGAAACTACTCTCTAAAAGGTATAGAATACTTCAACACCTTAACAAGAAGAGGACAAATAATGCAATTAAAAACTGGGCAGAGGACATAAACAGACACTTCATTAAAGAAGATATTCAGGCAGTCAACAAACATGAAGAAATGCTCAAGTTCATTAACCATTAGAGGATGCAAATCAAAACAACAATGAGATATCATCTTACACCAGCATTAATAATAAAGTTAGAAAGAACAGAAAACAACAAAGGCTTGCAAGGGTGTAGAGACACTGGGACCCTCCTACACTGCTAATGGGACTGAAAATGGTGCGACCACTGAGGAAAATGGTATGGCACTTCCTCAAAAAGTTGGCAGTAGAAATACCATGTGACCCAGCAATCCCTTTACTTGGTATTTATCCTCAAGAAATGAAAGCTATGACACGAATAGACAATGCACATCTATGTTCATCAAAGCACTATTCACAAAAGCAAGAAAGTGGAGACAATCTTAATCTTCATCAACAGAAGAATAGTTTAACAAATTTTGGTACATATACGCAATGGAACACTATGCATAGTTGAAGAAGAATGACAAATCTGCAAAACACCTCATAATATGAATAAACCTGAAGGATGTTATGCTGCATGAAATTAGTCAATCACAAAACTACAAATATTGTATGAGACCAGTGTAAAAAGTTAAGAAAAGATTTTCTTGCTAAAAGAAACATTCTGTGATGATTACCAGGGTGGGACAGAAAGGAAAATAGTCACTGGGTAAAGGGTAGGCACAAGCTAACTTTGGAGATGGGGAAGGCAATATACAACACAAAGGAGGTTGGCACAGGAAAGATGAAGTAAGTGGAAGATGCAGGCAATAGTGTAAGGGTCAAATTGAATAGCGGTAAATACTGTTAACTGATGGTATATGGAAGGGATTGCAGTCATTGTAATGGCAAAAAGTGTGATTTGTTGAATGTAGGGGTGATCATCTATTCTGTAAACCTTCACTCAATTCACAATAAAAAGTTAAAAAAAAAAAAAATTAACCAAAACAAACCTGCAGTCATACAGTTGACTCAAGCTCAGAGTGACCCTTGGAGACAGAGAGCTGCCCCATCCGGTTTCCAATGGTGTCATCTTTATGGAAACAGATTACTACATGTTTCTTCTGCTGAGCAGCTGGGGATTTCAACTACTGACCTTTAGATCAGCAGCCTGCACCAGCAGGACTTATAGCCTTGGGAACCCTATGAGGCAGCTCTGCTGAGTTCTGTAGGTAGGGTGGTTATGAGTCAGAATCAACACCATGGCAATGGGTGAAGAAAAAGGGGTGGCAAAGTTGCAGAGTTGTTTTGTTTTTGAATTGTGATGCCACCCCTACACACCTCCATACTCTGAGTGTCTCTCACATGACAAATTCTGACTAAGTTGCTAACACGTACCAGGCTGTACAAGATGGCGTCTGTAGCACTGTTGTTTTTATTAACCGTTTATTTCATGCTTATAATATTCCAGAAAATGTGCTAAGTGTGCCACAGGTTTTGTTAATTTAATAAATAGCTGTTGTTACTAAGGGCCGTTGAGTCAGTTCCAACTAATAGCAACCCTATAAAGGGTTTCCAAGAAAGATCTGGTAGGTTTCAACAGCCCAACCTTGTGGTTAGCAGTCCAGTGCTTACCCTACAGTACCACACCAGGACTCCATTTAATGCATCAAGTAAATCAAAATACATTTTTTTAAAAAAAGTTATGAGATACAAGTTGACCCTAGCTTCATAGATTTAAAAAAAAAAACTAAGGTTCAAAAAGGTACACTAATCTGCCTAGGAATGTAGGCGTAAAAAAAGCCGAAGCCAGAATTGAAATCCACCTCTGTAAATCTGTGTTATTAATTGCTATGCTGATCTATGTTCAGCCATGATACTTGTATATTCCCAAACTATGCTATGTAACAGACAATTCAATGGACTGTATTACTGGGATCCAAAGTAATAATAAATTGAAATATAAGCACATTTTACTTACAATATGAAGGTGTTTAGGTATTTATTACACAGAATACTGTTTGAGGAGGTATTCTTGGTTCGGTATCTATGACATAAAGGTATAATTTTACCAATGTCTATAATTGGCCTTTGTTGCAGTTATATAGCAACTAGTCACTATTTTACTTCAACCCACTATATAGTGTCAGATTTTCAACCTCTCTTGGTGTTTCATGTATATTACCTCTTGTCCATCCCTTGCATGGGGCAGCTATTACTAATCAATAACAGAACTCTATTCTGCAAATCCCCCAAACCATTCTTAGCACAACCATCTAGGCAACAGCTACCAATCAATGAGATTCGTTGCAGGGCATGCAACCTCTGTGTCAGCCCTGCATTATACCATGCTCTTTCCCTAAGAGAGAGATGAAGGCTTTCTCCAGATTTTAGAGCTATAAGCATGACTATCTAATGGCAGAAGTCCTGGTGTGGTGCTGTGGATTAATGCATCAGACTGCAAAGCCATTTGAACTACAAGGTTGGCAGTTCAAACTCACCAGCTGCTTCTTGGAAACCCTATACAGGTAGCTATGGGTCGGAGTCGACTCTATGGCACTCAGCAACAACAATCTAATGGCAAGATCAAACAGAAGAAAACTAAACTGTGCATTAAGGATATTTTTACCTTCAGACCCTAAAGGTCAAGCACTACTTAGCTTTTATTATTCTCTGTGCTTTTATTATACAAGTCTGCACAAAAAATTGTTTACAGAGCCTGGGTCACTGCTGCCGCTTATGTGAAATAGAATATTTATGAAATTCAGATACATTTGTAGATTTCAAGACCTCTTTCATCAATATGTGGACACGAGGCTTTTAAGAGGGACAGGTATCCCAGGAGCCAAACTAATGTCTGTTTGTTTGAATAATGAGTGGGTACACAAAGCCATGGTTAATAAATTTAGCGATTGTTCTTCTCTGCTAGGACATTTGCCAGTATTAGATCTTACTGACAATAACACTATTAAATAATCAGACCATGATACAACTAAGCCATAGACTTTTCCATGCTAATCATTTTGCAGGATTGCTACACACTCCAGGGGGCAACAACTACTTCAGACAGCCTTTGAGAGGGAGTAGTTAATCAAACTTGCTGTATCAATTAGCACTCTTTTGCTTGTAAATGACAGGGAACTTGTATGAAACTGGCTGAAGCCAAAAAGAAAAGAAAGACTAAATTTGTTGATTCATGTAACTGACAAACCCAGATATAGAAAGAACTTGTTTCAGGTTTATCTCAAGGACAGCAAGCCCCATTCTCCTTATCCATCTCTTTAGAGTTTTAGTTGGCCTGGCCTGTGCAGCATTGGACACCCTGAACACTAGAGTTAACTGCTCCCAACAGTTCCACCCAAAGTCATAAAATTGTGCCAAGTTGACTGTGATAGGGTTTTGTGTCCATTGCGGATTCACTAGTGTGCTCTTTTTTGAGGCTTCAAAATCACAGACTGATCCAACATAGACTGAGACACAGGGATTAAAGTATAAAGGTAGAAAATTAGGATACTTTTACCAGAAACAAAGGGGACCTGGTGGCATAGGGGATTATGCGTTTGGCTATAACCACAGGTCAGCAGTTTGAATCCTCCTTTCAAAAAATCCTTTTTCTACCACCTAAGGGAGAAAGATGAGCTGTCTGCTCTTGTAAAGATTGACAGCCTCGGAAACTCTATAAAGCAGTCCTATAGGGTCGTTATGAGTCAGAATGGACTCAGTGGTAATGGGTTTAAGTTTGGGAGCATTATCAGAAATAAGGAGATGAGTTAATGGTGACAACAAATGTCAACATCACCAGTCTTTTTGATCCTAATCTGGCTAGTTGTGCTTTCCACGGAAATCCACAGACAAATCATTTTAATTTTGAAACTATTTTAAAACCTTGACCTCAAAAGAGCTACATGAATTTGGGGATACTCACCATCACTTTCAGCACCCTCTTAGAACTTGTAACTTCCTCTTCAACATTGAAATCATATTTTTCTCTATCTTTCTAAGTTTTGCTTTGGAGTCCCAGAATATTTTATCAAAAAGATTCTTACATATTGCTGAGACTTACACATTTTACAATTCAATGATCATGGTTAATTTTGAGATATTTTAATATTATTAAAAATCACCAAATATAGAAAAAAAAAGATTATTATTATTATTATTATTTTTTTAACTGCAAGCCCAAACTCACAAGCATCGCACAAAAAAGGAAAAAAGTGAATATGATTAGGGAGAGGAAGCTAGCAATTTAAGAAAGAAAATTTAATTGGCTTTTTTGCCCCTGGCCCAAGTAGACTATAGATCATAATCCAGGTATTTATTGAAAATAAGAATAAGCTTTTGTGAAGCTATCAGCATGATTTCCCACTTCTTTGTGTTCATCGGTAGTTTTAAGATATAGATTTTTTTTCTATTACCTAAGAAGTCCTGGTGTTGCAGTAGGTTAAGCATTGGGCTTCTAACTTAAGGTCAATGGTTCAAACCCACCAGCCACTCCAGAGGAGAAAGATTGAGGCAATCTGTTTCTTTAAAGATTTACAACCTCAGTAACTCTATTGAGCAATTCTACTCTGTACAATGGTTGTTATGAGTCAGAATTGACCCAGTGGTAGTGAGTTTGGTTTGGTTAAGGTTTCAAGTGCATGGGTGGCCATTTCTAATCAGTATTTTGTGAAATCAGTACATAAAAGGAAAGACCCCAATAACTGAATCCAGGAGGTTCACAGCCTCCTTTTGGTTTTCCCACTCATTCAACAGTGTGATCCTAAGGAAATGATTTGACTTCTCTGAGCCTCAGTTTTAAGACTGAATTAAACATCTCAAAAGTCCCTTACAGCTCTGCTAGTCAGTGAGTGTATGTTCTCCAGTATGTATTAGGGATCTAATTGCAGTCTGGCAACCTGCTGTATTACATCCAAGAGTCAGAGATTCAGGATCAGGTGCAGAGTAAATTCTCCTGCCCAGGTCTCAGCTCTATGGCAACAGAAGACCAGCTGAGATGTTGCTCCGATAAACTGGGCCTAAGGGTGACAATAGAGGTCTTTGTGGTGCAAACAGAAACGTACTGTACTGCTAGTTTAAAGAATAGAGGTTGAACTCCACCTATGGGCACCTTGAAAAAGAGGCCAGGTGATCTCCTTAAAAAAAATCATTCACTGAAACCCCTATAGAACACCATTCTACTCTGATAAGCATGGAGTCATAATGAGTTGAAATAAACTCAGTAACATCTGGGGTTTTTTTTTGTTGTTGTTTTAGGATAATGATATACTTTATGTACTACCAAATAATTACAATCAAACTTCTAAAATTATCTTGGAAAAGAAGTCACAAAGTTCCCAGATCACATAGAATGTTTGGGATTAATATATGAAGTTAGCTACACCCTAATAGAACCTGGGAGTCCTGGTGTCGCTCGGTAGGATAAGCACTGGACTGCTAACTGCAAGTTTGGTGATTCTAACCCAACAGCTACTCCTTGGAAACCCTATGTAGGGTAGCTTTGAGTCAAAACCAACTTGATGGCACTTAACAACAATAATACAATATTTGTTGTTGTTGTTGTTGTTATTAAGTGCCATCGAGTCGGGTCCGACCCATAGCGACCCTGTACAGGGTTTCCGAGGGTGTAAATCCTTACGGGAGTAGAAAGCCTCATCTTTCTCC
>NW_006408599.1:4746824-4754784 GCF_000296735.1 Chrysochloris asiatica | reverse complement strand
GTTATAAACCACATAGTAGTTCAGAGCATAATCTTTAGAGCCAAACAAATCTGAGTTCAAATTAGGTCATTTACCTGTTCAATTGGGCCCAATTACATTGCCACTCTGAGTCTCATCTCCTCACCTGTCAAATTTGACCCATAGTATTAATTTAGAGAACTGAATAAGGATTAAACAATGACTGTTTAGAATTGTACCTGTATACTTAATTTTCAGTCCAGCTTTGGAATAAATTAGATTGTATATCATCCCATTGTCAAGGAAATTTAGGTTCAGAAAATATTAGAGACCTCATTAGTCCTAGTTAGCAGTTGGCTTGATAACCTTCTCCATATATATCAGATAGTAAATATTATTTTTCTTTTGAACTTTTTGTTGTAATTGGGTGAAAATTGACAGAACAAATCGACTTTCCATTTAATTCATACCTAGTTTGTATTTAGGAGTCCTGGTGTGGTGCTGTGGGTTAATTCGCCAGACTGCAAAGCCATTTGAACTGCAAGGTCAGCAGTTCAAGCTCACCAGCTGCTCCTCGGAAACCCTATACAGAATCACTATGTGTTGGAACAGACTCGATGGTACTTCACAACAACAATATTTTGTATTTACCTTTTCCATTTGTCCTTCTTTTGTTGATGATTAGAATTCAGAACCCAGGGCATCATCTGGCACATAGCGTAGATACAGCAAACATATGTTGAGTGGATGAAGGTAAAA
This sequence comes from Chrysochloris asiatica, assembly GCF_000296735.1. Lineage (NCBI taxonomy): Eukaryota > Metazoa > Chordata > Mammalia > Afrosoricida > Chrysochloridae > Chrysochloris > Chrysochloris asiatica. The sequence goes on along the minus strand of NW_006408599.1, from coordinate 4,754,067 downwards.
ATCAGTACATATAGTTATACCAAAATGTAACCCAACCCTCTTTGTTCCTCTTTCATTCTGCACATTGTGGGTAATCAGAATGTATTTCCTGTTGGACACTATGCTGGGTTCTGACACCCAGCTAGATGATAGAAAATACTCTTAACATACATATTATATTACAATTTGATTCCTATCATTAGAGAGGAGTCCTGATCTGGCACTGTAAGATAAACACTGTACTTCTGATCACAAGATTGTTAGTTGAAACCCACCAGTTATTCCTCAAAAACTCTATACGGGGTCACTATAAGTTGGAACCAACTCCATTGCATTTACAACAGCAGCATAACTAGAGAAGGCAAAGGTATAAAGACAAGAAATCACTTTCTTTTTTATATTCTGCTTAAAAAACAAAAAGTCTGTAAACTGAAATATAGTTGGGAGCTAGATAAAGGCTTTGCTCTGTCTGGTTTCCCAGGTCCCTGACAGGCCACTTAGAGTAGGCTGAGTTATTCAGGCAAGGGTCTCTGAGTAAGGAACTCTTCATTTCCCATTGATATTCTGTAGACAGGACTTGCTGCAAAACCCCTTGATCGATGAGCTAGAATTAGACCAAGTTCCTTGCTCCTCTGACTGTTCTTACAAAATGCAGCTTGTGAGCTGGAAGCAGGCAGGATAGGTGTTTTTTCAACTCCTTTTCAAGCGCATACAGAATGCATTATTTTCAAGTCAGAATAGTTTACCTGCCCCTCACAAGCTCCAACCAAACTTAATGTGTTCCTGGAGAGCTGTGTTCATATTCCATTGCGCTTGAGGTCTCTGGTAAAATACAAACTGCTGTTCTACTCTGGATAGTAGTGATCTCATTTGGCTGTGCCCAGAATGCATTGCAAAAACATCTGTCTCTTTGGAAATTGTCATCTACCTAAGACAAAAGCAGTGGTCTTCTACTGCCTTTTAAAAGACCATCTCCATAGACATCTGTGAAGACACAGGGAAATCCAAACTCTTCCCAGCCCTTCTATTCTTTTAGAAATTCAGGAGCACCTTTTCTACACATTGGCTGGCTGGATTAGTACCTACAAAATCTCTAGATTAAGACATTCACTTGAGACTGGTTCTAGGTGATCTTTGGTTTAATCTGCAAATTGGACAAAATGTTTGTACTCTTTTCTTGAAGGGTGGACAGCCTGAATTTATTTTTGTTATTATTATTTTTTTAAGCAACCATCTCCATTCTCATCCAATTTAAATTGCATAACCTACACGGCTTAGTGAGTTTGCCAAATTTAGAATATGGAAGGCTGAGCAAGGGTTTGTATATATATGGGCACATCTGTATTCATGTTGCACAAACAGAATCCCCTGGAATCTATCTGTATCTTGATTGAACAATGTTGGAGAAAGGACAACGGGTCTCTAATCTGGTCTGGTCCACTCACATCCCAGCCTTATTTATCTGAACCACAGGGGTTGTGTTAAAAGTATCCACTGAGTATTTACAGGGCATTGAACCAAGTCTAGAGTGATCTTTTTTTTAACAAAAATAATTTAAAGGTACTGTGATTTTCCTTGCCTTACATTTCTTTTTGGTTGTTATTTTTATTGTGAATTATGTGTTAGTTTACATGGGTGAACATTATCTTTACATTCATCCTATTGTATTTTGTTTCATTGCAATGATCACAATCTCCTGCCTGCATCATCAAACAACCAAAGTGTTTCCATATCATTCTTCTGAATTCCTTCTCAGGCGGATCCAGAGCCCGTTTTTCTATGTCTGATTCCAGCTCATTTGTCTCAGTTACTTTTTTCTGTTTTTGGACATGTGTTGTGATATTTAATTGTGTTTTCTTGGGCATTTTCAGCAGTTACGTGAGTTTTTAATGCTTAAATGGTTATATGTTGCTTTGTTGTTAAGCTTACTAAGCGTATCCTGGCGGAGATGATCTGGAGATAGGCTTCCCTTTTCACCAGTAATGCCTAGCAGCTGGTTTTGGCTCTTGTCCAGATGGTGGGGTATTACAGGGTATGCTGGTAGCTTGGCTGTATGAGCACAGTTGCTATCTCTTCTTGGGTAAGGTAGGGGGGAAAGCTCCAACCCCTGGGAAAAGAGTGAGACCAAAAGGACCAAAGACAGAAACAATATAGAGGCAGAGACAGAAACCACCAATCAAAAACAAAAATGAAATTGTGATTGTCCACTGGCCTTTGCTGTGCAGGCAGGGATAAAGGGTCCCAGCCACATCAACTTTGGGGCTGGGTCCCAGTGTCAGACGTCATAAGAAACAACCTGTGGGTTTCCTCTCTGTGCTGTTGGAAAGCTGTGGGTGCAATGCTGGACCCTTTTGGGGGTGTGCTTCTGCCGGCCTGATCTGGGCTGGGCAGTGAGGGTGCTATCAGAATGAAGAGGAAAGATATGTAAAAAAGGAAAAGTGAAAGATGAAAAATCATCACACCTCTCCCTCCAGACATGCAGTTTCATGGTTTCTATGTCCCTTTATGCTGGGGTTTTACAGATTGTTCATACAGTTTGGCAGGCCAGCCCTGCTTTTTTCTTGCTGGTAGGCAGAAGTAAAGGGTCCCGCACAAGTTAACTTTAGGGCTGGGGCCCAGAGTCAGACGTCATAAGCAGCCACCAAAGAATCTGGCTGTGGAACCAATGGGGGTCTTCCTCTGTGCTCTGGGAAAGCTCAAAGCTGGACTCTTTGAGGGGTGAGTGCCCACCTGCCTGAAGGAGTCTGGGCTGGGCAGGGAAGGCACAACAGGGAAGAGGTAGACGAAATGTATAGAATCCACCCACACCTCCTTTTGCAAATGTCCCTGTGCTGGGTTTTAGCACCAGTTCACTGTGCAGGTCAGGCTGTGGCCCTGCCCTCTGAACTCAGCCCAGGTGGGGTGACGGTAGAGGAATCCCATGTCTGGATCAATTACTAAATTGTAATATTTTCCATTATACCATGATTTTTCTACCAGTGGGTGCGGGAAACTGATGCCCTGCACCGTATGCTTAATCCAGAGCTCTGGGACTGTTCCATGAAAGCAGCTTCTCTGGGTTTTCAGTCCCTCCCCCATGGAGCCTGTCCTACCTGACTCTGCCTCTGCAGCTGCCAAAACCAGAAACTCTAGAGTGATCTTTACAGGTCAAGTCCTGTGCTCCATCCCTTCCCACTTCTGATTTGATGATTGAATCACAGCTATCAGCAGGATGGTTTAAATGATTAAAACCCAAAAATAGAGCTGGTATTATGGAGTGTTCTGATGGGTTGTTGCCAATCAAGAGTAACACTAAGTAAGTATTCAATTCAAAGAAAGGAGGAAAGCTGTCTCTTATTGGGAGCTCTTGGAAGTGACATTCCCGATATTCTCGTGCCTCCAGAAAAGAGAGACAGTTTGAAGCTTTTCTAGTTCACTTTTCTATTGCTTTTTTCAGGTTTGAGTGTCTACAGAAATGTTGATATCATTCCCTGGGCCTTGCTTTTCTCATCTGAATAATGGGAGTGATGATAACCACCTTTCTTACCACACACAGATGTCAAGGAGATGAAAGTAAGAATATACACATTTAAAAGTTTTCGTAATTATGCCGAGCATGAAGAGATGAAGAATTTTCCCTGTAGAAAACTCTAAAGTAGCATAAGGCACTGAGTTGGGTCAGGTATCTGGATTCCAAAGGTGAATAAGATGCCCTATCATCAAATATCTTGATTTTTAGATACAGGAAGACAGTAAATTCAAGTCCAAATGTTTCGTATCCTTTAGATAATGTGAATTCTTTCAGTCAACAAAATACACCGCATTTATTGAACATTTGATTGATACAACGTCTTCATATATAATATCTTTTTCAGCTTCACAAAATGCCATGCAGTCTATGCTATCACTATTATATATATTTGTATTTTATAGATGAGGAGCCATGTAGCTTCCCAGATTTTTATCTGCATTATTGTGGCACCATAGGATAAACACTGAACTAAAAGGTCAGCGGTTCGAACTCATCAGTTGCCCCTATCCAGGGTCGCTATGAGTCAGACCCGACTCCATGGCACCTAATAACAACACCTGCCTACGTACAGTACCTACTGATTCACCTTCCTCATAAGTACTCAGATGATGCAAAGTGCAGACAGTAGGAAAGAGTTCTTGGATAAACCGTATGAGTAAGTGACTTTCAGTTTTCTTACTTGTCAAATATAGTTAATTAAGTGATTCCTATAGCATTTTCCAAGGTGTTCTGGTAGTGTAGTGGCTACAAGTTGGGCTGCTAACCTCAAGGTCAGCAGTTTAAAACTACCAGCTCTTCTGTAGGAGAAAGATGAGGCTTTCTGCTCCTATAAAGATTTACAGCCTTGGAAACTCTGTAGAGGGTTGTTATGGGTCAGAAGTGACTCGATAGCACTTAACAACAACAACATAGCATTTTACAACTCTTAAGGATGGTAATTTTTAAGATCTAAAACTGTGCTGTCTAATGTAGTAGCAACCACCTTGTAAACCCGATACAGGTAGCTAGCTATGAGTCAGAACTGACTGGATGGGACTTAACAACAACCCACATCAATACTTACTGATGAGGATAAAACACGACAGTCTTCATTCAGTATGGATTGCACCTCAGTGTAAAAATAACGAAAATCCTCAAAACTAGACCAATAAATAACAACATGATAAACTGAGAAAAGATTGAAGTTGTCAAAGATTTCATTTTGCTTGGATCTACAATCAATGTTCATGTAAGCAGCAGTCAAGAAATCAACCATATTGTATTAGGCAAATCTATTACAAAAGACCTCTTTCAAGTGTTAAAGAGCAAAGATATCACTTTGAGGACAAAGGTGTGGCTCTGCCCAAACTAAGGTATTTTCAATGGCCTCATGTGCATGTGAATGTTGGACAATGAATAATGATGACTGTAGAAGAATTGATTCATTTGAATGATAGTGTTGGAGAAGAATATTGAAAATACCAGGGATGGACAGAAGAACAAACAAATCTTTCTTGCAAGAAATACAGTCAGAATGCTCTGGTGAAGCCTAGTTGAGATTTCATGTCTCATACTTCCAACATATTATCAGGAGAGACCAGTCCCTAGAGAACATCATGCTGGGAAGGGTGAAGGGTCAGCAAAAAAGAAAAAGACCCACAATGAGATGGATTGACACAATTGTGAGGATGGTGTAGGACCAGGGAGTGATTTGTTCTGTTGTGCAGTGGATGCCCACTTCACGGCACCTAACAACAACAGCCACATATGTCTGTTGAGAACCTGAACTGAAATATGCTAAGAGTTTAAAATGATATTGAAGACTCCATGTGAAAAGATAATGCAAAGTAATTTTTGTATTTGTTACATGTTGAAGTGCTGATTCTTTGATATATGGGATTAAATAGATTATTATATTAATTTCACATTTCATTTTTCTCTTTGTAATATGGCTACTAGAAAATTTTTAATTACATCGGTGACCCATATATTATTCCTCTTGGGCAGTGCTATTCCAGAGGATTTGGGGAAAGGGAATGGTCACTTTGTATGAAGGTGAAAGATAGTTCTGGGAAGGAAGAATGACTATGGTCATAACTCTGGAGATTGGGTGTTGTTGTTAAGTACTATGGAGTCAGTTCCGACTCATAGTCACCCTGCATAGGGTTTCTGAGGCTATAAATCTTTATGGGAGCAGAACACTTCATCTTTCTCCTGTGTCGACCTTCAGGTTAGTAGCCCAATTCGTAACTACTATGCTACCAGAGCTCCTTGGAGATTGAATAGAAGGTAAATAATAAATGCTAACTAAACCTCATGGAATCCTGGTGTGGCACTGTGGGATAATGCAGTGGACCACAAGGTCATTTGAATCTCTGGGTCAGTATTTCAAACTCACCAGCCAATCCTTGGGAACCCTATATAGGGTCACTATGAGTTGGACCCATCTCAACAGCACTTGGCAACAGTAACAAACCCCTCACAGTCATTTTAACATTAAAATTTGACTATTCTATCTAGCTATCAATAATTCGATTCTCATTTGAGATGTGAACTGAAGTCAGTAAGATTCAACAGTGTACGAAAAATTTAGCCATAGGAAATGATAGAACTAGCAGTATGAAGGCAGGTCTTTCCACCGTCAAACCCATGATCTTTTCCCTGTACCAGGATGCACCTCTATAAAATGTACACACTGTACTATAGCCAGTGGGTTGAAGCTCTGCAGTTCTGATGGCTCGTCTTCACTTCTTATCTCCTTTTACCCATCACTCACAGGACTGCAAACAAGATTTAATATTGTTATTTTATTTACTACAACCATTTCTGGCCCTTGCACTCAGTTTGCTGCAGTACAAAATATAGTTTGCCCTTTGGGAAGAGAGTGCTGGGTCTGTACACCTCCATGCCTATATCTTCGTTTATGAACTAGGCAAGGTGGAGGGAGATAGCAAGTTGGCTAAGTATGGCTCCAGGGGGAGTGGGTTTCTGGCCGAGTTGATAATGGGAAATGGAGAATTTCATCTCCGGGTCAGTGACTGAATCTGGTCCAGTCTTTCACAGTCTTCTCAGTATAATTATTTAGTGGATGACAGTAGGGAGTTGGGACTTACCCCAAAGGCTTCCCTATTCTCCAATTGTTCTTCATCCTTCCCTGTAACCCAACCCCATGCCATTCTTTCAGGCCTATTTTTCCTTGAAAATATCCTCTGATTAATTGGAAATGAAAACCTAATTCCAGTTAACCTCACTTCTTCCTATGTCTGAAATAAGAGAAAGAATAAAGAACAAATAATTTAGAAACACCGGATTAAATGTCATCTCCTGTATATTATACTGTAGTTATCACTATCATACATTGGATATTATGAATTTAATAATATATCATATTAGCAATAATGACTTATTTTGGAAACTGACTTGTTAATCAGATGATGAAGGATTTTGAGTTAGTCCTAGTTAGCAGGCTGTTTGGTAACCTTGCTCATATATAATCAGGCATAAAGTATTACTTTTCTTTTGAACTTTTTATTATGATTGGGTGAAAGTTTACAGAGCAAATTGATATTCCATTCAATTCATACCTATTTTAAATTTGCCTTTCTCATTTGTCCTTCTTTCCTATCCCTACCTGCTTTCTGAGTTTTACCCCTAGGCACATGAAGCCCTTTACATCGCCTATGATTGGTTGTTCTAAGGAGTGCTCTCTCCCTAGTGCTCTCGTTCACCTTAGTGAACCTCAGGGTCAGCAGTTCAAAACTACCAGCTGCTCCG